>NC_061111.1:171621688-171701877 GCF_002878395.1 Capsicum annuum | reverse complement strand
ATATTACAGTATGAAATTATGACATTGATTATATGCATTCCTACCATGTACAATATTATGATAACCATGTACTTCATTAAATCCCCAACTTATTGTATTATGGATTGTTGGTCACGTATTCAAGAATGTCATGCCTTGTCAGTTTCCTTCTATCGAGTCCTGGGGGTACTTGTACCCTACAATTTAGCTGTGTGCCTAGATCTAGTGTCATGTTTTCAAGATACTCTTAGTCATGCCATGATCCATAGAACTTAGTCTGTCGTGTGACTCAGGAAAACTCAGTAAACTCAGTAATTCCAAAAACCTCAGAAAGCTCAGTAATTTAGTAATCTCAGTAGTATTCTATGAGTTAACAGAACTCAATGAATTCAGTCTATTTCAGTTCAAATAATCATGTTTAGTGTCTATTCAGATGGGAGTAGGATTTAGCACCAAGTGAACCCAAGGATTGGAACTTACCTGCCAGGTAAGGGTGTGATTCTTAGAAGCAATCCTTGCATTCCAGAACTACGTAGCCAGCGTAGTTTAAGATATCAAACTGCCAGTCAAGGTTTGATGAGGTGGCTTAACCTGTTAGATGAGGGTCCCACCATTCTCATTAGAGTACCTGCTAGATGAGGGTCACTCACAGCTTGTCCTTACCAGTGGTGTGGTATTGGCACCCTTCTAATTGGGGTTATGGATTGGACCTCAACTCAACTATATTGCTTTATTTGGGTATGTTGGTTAGATTAATACTTCCCACAGTTACAGTTTCAGTCTTAATCTTAGTAATAGAACTCAGATAGTTCTACAGAACTCAGGACTGTCAGATACAGTCACTCAGCTCAGTACGAAACTCAGCTAGTTCCATCAAAACATAGACTGTCAGACATAGTCGCTCAGTATCAGTTATATCAGTTACCAGTATCTCATGTTATTAGAATTCAGACTTAGTAGTCAGTATCATCACGAATTCAGTTACAGTCACCTATTCATGGATGTATTCTCACATTTATGTTATACAGTCAGTTAGCATTATTCATGCATTTAAACCCTTTATATTTATCCTACCTCACTTGCATACTAGTACATTCAATCGTACTGATGCATTTACACTATGGTGTTTTATACCATAGGTTCAGAAGTATGAGCTCCAGAGCATCCTTAGTAGATCAGACGTTCAGCAGCCAGACTAGCAATGAGTCCTCATTATTTAAGGATAGCATAATTATTTTATTACTTTATTATTTTAGTAGTTCAGAGTTAGTTGGGGACATGTCCCATCAACTCCATAATTTTTAGATAGTTTAGAGGCTTCCAGACTATAGTATGTTCAGAGAGTTTATTTCAGTTTTCATTTTGGTATTGATATACCGTACTCTCAGATGTTATGTTTTATTAGTTATTTGAACTTTATGGCCTCTCAACCTTTATTTTCTTATTTATATAGTATATTATGCAGTGTTCAGGTACAAATATCAGTAATGGGTTAGCTTGTGGCCTTTTGGGGTCATAAGCATTGTGTAGCATTTCAGGTACCAGATTTGGAGCGTTAAAAACTTTGTATCAGATCCTAAGGTTCAACAGTGTCCTAGGAAGTCTAAAAGCCACATCTAGTAGAGTCTTGTACATGGGTGTGTTGCGTGCCATATTTATGTATAGGAGGCTATAGGATGTTTTAGAAATAGATTTCCTTCTTTTAGTATTTTTGTCGTGCCAATGAGCATAGTCTCAAGTTAATCTCTTAGTCTAATCCTTTTCTTTTCCATTTACAAAACATGCCTCCCAAGAAGAGAACTGGAAATCAGTCAGCCCCTCATCCCGAAGATCCTTTGGAAGAACATGTCTCTCATGTAGAGTTCAGAGCTGCATTCACTACTCTTGCTAAGTCAGTTACTTCTCAGAATGAACGACCAGATGTCGTTCCTACCAACCCAGTGGCCAATTCAGCAGTAGCCAGGATAAATCCTCTATCTTTTTTTGGGTCTAAGTCAGAAGAGAATCCTTAGGATTTTTTTGACCAAGTTTAGAAAGTTACAGACATCATGAGGGTTAGTTTTAGTGAGAGTGTTGAGCTATCTGCATATCAGTTGTAGGACATTGCTCACAGTTGGTTCAAATAGTAGAAGTCATAGAGGTCAGTTGATGCAGGATCCTTAGAGTGGGAGGAGTTTGTCACCGTATTCTTAGATAGATTCTTTCCCCTAGAGTTGAGAGAAGCTAAGGTGTTAAAATTTATCAACCTTAGGCAGGGCAACATAACAGTGAAAGAGTATTCTTTTAAGTTTACTCAATTAACCAGATATGCTCCTCATGTAAATGCAGATAATAGGGCTAAGATGAGTAAGTTTTTTTTGGGGCAAACGATAGTGTGGTTAATGAGTGCAGGCTGCAATGTTGAATAGTGACATGAACGTATCCAACCTTATAACCCATGCTCAGTAGATAGAAGAGCAAAATATTAAGATGAGAGAGAAGCAGAATAAGAGACCAAGGACAAGTAGTTTCAACATTGCTCTGCCTAAGTCAGAGGGAGGAAACCGTTCTCAGTTTCTTTCTAAGTTATCAGTTCCATCTCCTTATTTAGCTAGTGTTTCAGTGCCAAAATTTAGTGATGCTAGCAGAGATAGGGTGCCAGGTTCTAAGTCTCAGGGCATTGTTAGTAGTGCCCAAATCAATCCTCTTTGTCAGACTTGTGGGAAACACCATCAGGGTATTTGCAGAGTTGGCAGCGATATTTGTTTTGGATGTAGAAAGCTAGGTCATAGAGTCAGAGATTGCCCTCAGATAGGTTCCCAGAGTCAGCAAACCGTTTCTTAGATCAGACCGATCGCCCAAATCAGTAGGGTGCCACTTCCAGTGCTACTAGTGGGCAACGCCCAAATAGACTTTATGCTCTCCAGTCCTAGCAAGATCAGGAAAATTCTCCTGATATGGTTACAGGTATGTTATAGATTTTTCACTTGCATATTTATGCTTTGCCAGATCCAGGAGCCTCTTTGTCCTTTATTATCCTTATATAGCAGGTCATTTCGGAGTCAGCCCTAAAATTCTAGCAGAGCCCTTTTCAGTCTCTACCCCAGTTGGTAAAACCATCATAGCCTGGTAGGTATACAGGAACTGCCCGGTTATGATATCTCAGAAAGTCACTTTAACAGACTTAGTTGAATTAGAGATGACCAATTTTGATGTCATTCTTAGTATGGATTAGCTTCATTCCTGCTATGCCATAGTAGACTACAGAAATAGAGTTGTCCAGTTTTAATTTCTGAATGAACCTATCCTAGAATGGAGGGGTAGTACTTTAGCTTTCAGAGCTCAGCTTGTTTCTTACCTTCGGTCAAGGAAAATGATATGTAAAGGATGTGTCTATCATCTTGTTCGAGTTAAGGACACTAGTTCTAAAACTCCCAATCTTGAATCAGTCCCAGCTGTGAATGAATATTTAGATATCTTTACCAAAGATCTTTCAAGAATTTCTCCCGAAAGGGAAATAAACTTCGGCATTGATCTTCTTCTAGATACTTAGCCTATATCTATTTCTCCATACAAAATACAGTAGCAGAACTTGGAGAATTAAAAGAGCAGTTGAAGAATCTCTTAGATAAGGGATTTATCAGACCCATTTTTTACCCATAGGGTGCACCAGTCTTATTCATGCAAAAAAAGATGGTTCTCTCAGAATGTGCATTGATTACCGTCAACTCAATAAAGTCACAGTCAAGAACAAGAATCCACTTCCCTGAATCATTGACTTATTTGACCAACTTTAGGGTGCCAACTATTTCTCTAAGATATACCTCAGATCGGGCTATTATCAGCTCAAATTCAGGGAAGGTGATATTCTGAAAACAACCTTTCAAACTCGATATGGTCATTTCGAATTCTTAGTCATGTCCTTTGGTCTTACCAATGCCCCAGCAGCTTTCATGGACTTGATGAATTAGGTGTTTAAGCAGTACTTGGACATGTTCATCATAGTTTTCATAGATTACATCCTTTTCTATTCCTGTAGTGACTATGATCATACAGACCATCTCAGAACAGTGCTTCAGACTCTCAAAAATCACCAGTTGTTTGCTAAATTCAATAAGTACAAATTTTGGATAAGGTCTGTAGCATTTCTTGGACATATCATATCCGGTGATGGCATTAGAGTAGATCCTCAAAAGACTGAAGCAGTAAGAAACTAGCCCAGACCTATCTCTCTATGAAATATCAGGAGTTTCTTAGGTTTAGCTGGCTATTACAGATAGTTTGTTAAGGGATTCTCTTCTGTTGCATCCTCTATTTCTAGATTCACTTAGAAGAAAGTCAAGTTTTAGTGGTCAGATCCTTGCGAAAAGAGTTTTTAGGAGTTGAAGACTCGACTCACCTCAGCTCCAGTTTTGGCTCTTCCAGATGGTTCAGATGGGTTCATAGTGTATTGTGATGCATCCAGAGTAGGTTTGGGTTGTTTCCTCATGAATAATGTAAGGTCATAGCCTACGCCTCCAGACAGCTTAAACCTCATGAGAAGATTATCCAACTCATAATCTTGAGTTAGTAAAACTAGTATTTTCTTTAAAGATTTGGAGGCATTACTTGTACTGTGTTCATGTAGATGTGTTCATAGATCATAAAATCCTTAAGTACTTATTCTCTCAAAAAAATCTTAACCTCCATCAGAAAAGATGGTTAGAGCTCTTGAAAAACTACAACATGAGTATCCTTCATCATCCGGGAAAGGCCAATGTAGTGGCCAAGGCTCTCAGTAGATTGTCTATAGGTAGTATTGCTTATGTTGAGGGTAGTAAGAAGAAGCTATCTTAGGAAGTCCACCAGCTTACTGGACTAGGTGTTCGCTTAGTTGATACAGAAGACGGTGATATATGGGTTCAGAGTAGTTATGAATCATCTCTAGTTTCTGAGGTGAAACAAAAGTAAGGTAGAGATTCCAGTTTAGTCAGGTTGAAAGAGTCAGTCAAGGATTAGAAAGTAGAGGTTTTCCCCCAAGGGGGGATAGTGTATTGCGTTGTCAGGGTCGTTTGTGTATTCCTAGTGTAGATAACTTGAGGTAACAAATTATTGCAGAGGCAAATACGTTACTCTATTCATCAAGGGGCCACAAAGATGTACCGTAACTTGTGGGAGATCTATTGGTAGAGTGAGATGAAGAGAGATGTTGCAGAGTTTGTGGCTAAGTGCTCTACATGTCAGCAAGTTAACATAGAGCATCAGAAGCCTAGTGGGTCTATCAGGAGTTTAGTATTCCTATATGGAAGTGGGAAGAAGTGAACCTGGAATTTGTGATGGGTTTTTCTCGTACTAGTCATCAGCATGATTTAGTTTGGGTCATTGTAGACAAGATGATCAAATCAGCTTATTTTTTTCCAATCCATACCTCCTATTCAGCCAAGGATTACGCCAAACTCTATATCAGGGAGTTGGTCAGATTACACGATATTCCTTTGTCTATTATCTCAGACAGAGGTACCCCGTTCACCTTTTATTTTTGGAAAGCATTCTAAAAGGGTCTTGGTACCCAAGTTCATTTCAGTACAACATTCCATCCTTAGACAGATAGTCAAGCAGAAAGGACCATTCAGACTTTATAAGATATGCTAAGGGAGTGTGTAATTGAAGGGTAGTTAAGATGACCACTTGCCTTTGATTGAGTTTGTATACAATAACAACTATTAGTCCAGCATTTGGATGGCTCCATTCGAAGCTCTCTATGGTAGGAGGTGCAGATCTCCAGGCATTTGGTACAAAGTAAGTGAGGCCTTAGTCATAAGGACTGACTTAGTATTCGATGACTTAGAAAAAGTCCAGTTGATCAGAGAAAGACTTCGGGCTTCTCAGAGCCGATAGAAGTCTTATGTAGATATGCGCAGAAAGGATCTCGAGTTTGAGATTGGCGACTATGTCTATCTAAAGATTTCTCCCATAAAGGAAGTGAAGAGATTTGGAAATAAGGGAAATCTCAGTCCCCGATATATTGGTTCCTTCAAAATTCTCAGTTGCTTCGGCAAAGTAGATTATGAGCTCGAGTTACCTTTAGATCTAGCCTCAATTCATCTAGTTTTTCATGTCTCTTTTCTCAATAAGTGCATAGGTGATCCATTAGTTGTAGTCCCTAATCCGAGCATAGATGTCCAGAATAGCCTCTCTTATAAGGAGATTCCAGTTGAAATCCTTAACTATCAGACTCGTAGACTGAGGAACAAAGAAGTCCCTTTAGTCAAAGTTCTTTGACAGAATCAGTCCATTGAGGGAGCTACTTGGGAAGCAGAAGTGGACATGCGTACTAAGTATCCTCACCTCTTCTTTGCTAACTTAGAGTCTACCCAAGGTAATAGATCTCCTTAAGCTTTAAGATTCATATTCAGAAATCAGTCACAACTTGGTATCCAGTTCATGATCAGAATTCCTTTATAAACTCTATATCGACTCACTTCATCAGAACACTCAGTTATGTATTCATAAATCAGCTACACATGCATCAGATAGGCATTCTCAGTATGATGTATTCAGTTATCAGTTATGTCAGTCATGGAATCATGTTTCAGTTGTTCATGTTCAGTATGCACGTTAGTTTATCTTTTCTCCCCTCTCAGTCGATCTCATTTAAGGATGAGTGTTCTCAATGGGGACATATTGTAAGACCCCGTAAAATCCTAAAACTTAATTCAGTTCGTTAAGCTTGTCAAGGGATCCAAGACTTAGAAAATTCTAGTAAGGTTCCTAGACTTAGCCGATTATTGGCCTTCAAAAGTTGGCAATGTCATTTCTCCACATTAACTTCCTTTAATGGTTCATATTTTTATTAATTCATAATCAGGAAAGTCAATAGGTATTCCCGAACAAGTTTTGGATTTTTTGGAACACATGTAGATCATGTTTGGAGTCCCAAAATAGTGGACCAACGCGATCAGGGCACACCGCATCACCAATCTGTTGGACAACATTTGTGCAGGCTGCCAGAGCCAAAAATTCTGAGGCTCAACGCGATCATGGTGGGACGTATCTAGTATTGCGTCGCAGCCATCAATGCATCGCGTCGCTTGTTGCGTCGGTACCCCGTTTTTATTCATTAAATGACCGCATCCTCAAGGGCAAATGGGTCAATTTTCCACCCCTATATAAGTCTAAAACATGGGATTAAGCCCCAATTGAACCTAAATACCCTTATCTCTCTCTAAATCCATCAAGAACAAGCTTAGGGTTTTCAACTGAGGATCCAATTTCCAGAATTTCACCATTTGTTTTCAAGAATCTTCTATCCAAGGTATGCATAGTGTTGATTTATGGATTCTTTTTATCCATACAGCTGAAGAACCCTATTTCAAATTATAAATCATGATATTTATGTTCTGGGTTGTTTAGTAACCATGTTTATCTTATTGTACGATTCCCAAGTTGGAATCTTTACGTGTTTTTGATGAAACTACGTTAGCATGCAAGTTAAAAACCATGAATTGAGTTGTTTATGAGGTGTAATTTAATGATTACAGCTATGCCCTAAATTGTGCATGTATTGTGTTTGATAAAATACGTAAGAGGATAGAAATTATCTATTATAGCTCAATTGTGACCCATATGATAAATGTATGTTTTACCCTTATGTTCAAATGACTCCCATGCTATTGTGGTGCAATGTAGATGTTTGTTGGAATGCTCATTATATTACAGTATGAAATTATGACATTGATTATATGCATTCCTACCATGTACAATATTATGATAACCATGTACTTCATTAAATCCCCAACTTATTGTATTATAGATTATTGGTCATGTATTCAAGAATGTCATGCCTTGTCAGTTTCCTTCTATCGAGTCCTGGGGGTACTTGTACCCTACAATTTAGCTGTGTGCCTAGATCTAGTGTCATGTTTTCAAGATACTCTTAGTCAATCCATGATCCATAGAACTTAGTCATGTGACTCAGGAAAACTCAGTAAACTCAGTAATTCCAAAAACCTCAGAAAGCTCAGAATTCAGTAATCTCAGTAGTATTCTGTGAGTCAACGGAACTCAATGAATTCAGTCCATTTCAGTTCAAATAATCATGTTTAGTGTCTATTCAGATGGGAGTAGGATTTAGCACCAAGTGAACCCAAGGATTGGAACTTACCTGCCAGGTAAGGGTGTGATTCTTAGAAGCAATCCTTGCATTCCAGAACTGCGTAGCCAGCATAGTTTAAGATATCAAACTGCCAGTCGAGGGTTGATGAGGTGGCTTAACCTATCAGATGAGGGTCTCACCATTCTCATTAGAGTATCTGTCAGATGAGGGTCACTCACAGCTTGTCCTTACAAGTGGTGCGGTATTGACACCCTTCCAATTGGGGTTATAGATTGGACCCCAACTCAGCTATATTGCTTTATTTGGGGCCTGTCGGTTAGAGGACTACTTCCCACAGTTACAGTTTTAGTCTCAGTCTCAGTAATAGAACTCAAATAGTTCTACAAAACTCAGGACTATCAGATATATTCGCAAAGCTCAGTATGAAACTCAGCTAGTTCCATCAGAATTTCGACTGTCAGACACAGTCGCTCAGTATCAGTTATATCAGTCACCAGTAACTCATGTTATCAACATTCAGAATCAGTAGTCAGTACATCATGAATTCAGTTACAGTCACTTATTCATGCTTGTATTCATACGTTCATGTTATGCAGTCATTTAGCATTGTTCATGCATTTAAACCCTTTGCATTCAACCTACTTCACTTTCATACCAGTACATTCAATCGTACTAATGCATTTGCGCTATGGTATTTTGTACCATAGGTTTGGAAGTACGAGCTCTAGAGCAACCTTAGTAGATCAGACGTCAGCAGCCAGACTAGCAGTGAGCCCTCATCATTCGAGGATAGCATGATTATTTTATTACTTTATTATTTCAGTAGTTTGGAGTTATTTGAGGATATGTCCCATCAACTCCATAGTTTTTAGACAGTTTAGAGGCTTCCAGACTACAGTATGTTAGACAGTTTATTTAAGTTTTCATTTTGGTATTGATATACCATACTCTCAGATATTTTTATCAGTTATTTGAACCTTATGGCCTCTCAGTCTTTATTTCCGCATTTATACAGTATATTATGCAGTGTTCTGGCACAGATATCACCCATGGGTTAGCTTGTTGCCTTTCGGGGTCATGAGCACCGTGTAGCATTCCAGGTACTAGATTTGGGGCGTTACATATATGGTCACCACGACCAATCCTCATGTCGACAAACATGAGTTTCTAATACCCGTCCATCAGGCTCACACCTTCACGGTAAGCTATCACAACCCTCTATTATTGTCCAAATAAAACCTTTAGCACATAATCAAACCACCAATTCCAGAATTTAATTACCAAGGCATTAGGAAATGGTATCGTCATACCGACTATAGCTTGCAAGCAATGTCATTATCCAACACTTAGGGGGTTCCCATGTACCTCACATGATTTCCAATTAAACCAAAACCATAGATACCAAGGATTTTCCAAATTCATTTAAAACCAACCAAACCAATTTAAGTTCCATTACCATACTATGTAGTGTAAAGATTTCAATAAAAGTCAAACTATGTGATAAAATCATTCTCATTGGCATTTTATCAAACATGTTAAGGCCATATAGTTTCCAAAACCAGAACCAAGCATCAATTGACAATTACCATGCAACCACATGTTCAAACCATAATTATAACAGAAAAATCATAAGAAAAACATGGGAAAACATTATCCAATCAAGAACAACCAAAACCCCCAATATATATTTCAAAACCAAATCAATACCACAATATTACCATGAAAACCATTCATTAAAACATTCTTTTAGTTGAACAAACAATGAGGGAGGATTAACACACCTTAGACACAAAGAAAGATGGAGAGAAACCACCCTTGAGATCCTTAATTGGTCACCTTGAAGAAACCCTATCCTTTTCTTGAACCAAGATTTTGAGAGAGATTAAAGAGTGTTTGGTTAAAATTAATAGGTTAAGGAAGCCTTCAAAGGTATTTTATGTCGTGGTTTCAAAAGGGGTAAAGTGGGTAAATGTCCGGAATACTCCCAACTCAAACTGTAAAAATTTCCGTAGGTGGGTACGGTTGGACCCTTTACGAGTTGGGTCACCTGAGCTGTACCAATACCATACGACTCGTATGGTGAGTCATACGATGAATAGAAGGTTAAAAACTTAGGAAATTTCCATGGGCCAAAACATAGGGTGTTTCAATTCTCCCCATCTTGGATCAGTCGTCCTCGAATGATGGAACAAGGTATTACAGGCACAATTTACACCCTAGCATCTCTAACCTTTAACTAAGTTAGATAACAAAGTTGTAAAGAAATTAATTTTTCCTTTAACTAAGTTAGAAAACAAAAGTATGATGAAGAACACATACCTTCCACAAGAATTTCCAAAGCAGAAAATAGAAATGGATACTTGGGCTTCATGTCCTCTTCAGCTTCCCAATTAGCCTCTTCAACCTTGTAGTTCCTCCATAAAACCTTTTCTGAGGCCACTTTCTTGGTCCACAACTGATGAACCTGTCGATCTATGATCTCAACCAGGATTTTCTCATAGGATAAAGAATCCAAAATACCAATATCCTTGATAAGCATAATTTGCGATGAATCACCCATGCACTTCCTTAACATAGAAACACAGAACACTAGGTGGATGGAGCTCAAACTATAAGGAAACTCCAACTCATATGCAACATTGCCAACCCTCCTTAAAACCAAATATGAAACAACATACTAGGAGCAAAGCTTTCCCTTCTTACTAAGCCACATCACTCCTTTCATGGGAAAAACCTTTAAGAACATCCTATCCCCAACCTCAAACTCTTAACTCCCTTTACCTCACATCCGTATAAGACTTTTGGCGACTTTGGGCAGCCTTAAGCCTATCCCAAATCACCTTCACCTTTTACATGGTTTGGTGAACTAATTCTGGGCCAAACATCTCTGCCTTACCAATATCAAACCATCCAATAAGAGACGTACACCTCCTACCATACAAAGCTTCAAACGGGGCCATCCCAATGCTGGAGTGGTAGCTATTATTGTAAGCAAACTCTGTAAGAGGCAAATGTTTAACCCAACTACCACCATAGTCAATCACGGAAACTCAAAGCATATCCTCTAATGTCTAAATATTCCTTTCTGCTTACCCATCCAACTGCTAGTGAAAAGTGGTACTAAGACTCTCCTTTGGTCCCCAAACCTTTCTAAAATGACCGCTAATAGTGAGATAAAAACTGCTTATTATGTTTTGAGATGATAGAGAATGATACCCCATGCAACTTCATAATCTCATAGAGATATAACCTTCAATAATCCTAAGCCAAGAAGTTAGTCCTCACTGGCAAAAAGTGAGCCAACTTCGTCATCCTATCCACGATGACCCAAACCAAATCAAACTTATTCCAAAAACCAGGAAGACAGATAACGAAATCCATAGTGATCACTTCCTACCTCTACATAGGCAACTTGATCTCTTGATATAATCTTCTAGGCCTCCTATGATCAACTTTCACTTGTTGGCACACCATGCACTTTTTCTTAAAACTAGCCACATCTCGCTTCATATTGTTCCAGTAATACATCTTAAGGTCATGATACATTTTCGTTGAACTAGGATAAGCAACATAGCACGACTCATACGCCTCAGCTAAGATCCTTTCTCGTAAATCGTCGACGTCGAGAAAACATAATCTCCCTTGGTATTACAAAGTACCATCACCATTAATATCAAAGGCCATCATCTTCTGCCCACCAACATCACCCTTGATCCTCATCAACATAAGATCTAACACTTGCTTCTCCTTGATTTTAGCACCCAGAGATGATTACACCACCTTCTGAATGAACATACCACCATCCTCAACATCCATCAAACAAACTCCACGATTAGCCAAATGGTGAATATCTTTCACCATTTCCCACTTTTCCTTATCCACAAAAGCTAGACTCATTATGGATAACCTGCTATGAGCATCAACAACTACATTAGCTTTACCTGGATGGTAGTGAAGACTCATGTCATAATCCTTGAGTAGCTTAAGCCATATCCTTTGCCTAAGGTTAAGCTCTTTCTGAGTAAGCACATATTTTAGGCTCTTATGATCATAAAAGATATCCACATGCACTCCATACAAATTATAATGCCAGATTTTCAATGCGAAGACCACAACTAACAAATCCAAATTATGAGTTAGATAATTTATCTCATGCACCTTTAACTCTCTAGAGGTATAGGCTATCACCTTTCCATGCTACATCAAGATGCAACCAAGATCCACATGGGATGCATCATAATATACCACAAACCCATTTATGCCTTCAAGCAAAGTCAAAATCGAAGCCAAAGTTAGCTTATCCTTCAGGTTCTTGAAACTGCCCTCATAAGCGTCAGACTACAAGAACCTCACCTTCTTCTGAGTTAACCTAGTCAATGGGCAGCTACAGAGGAAAAACTCTCCACAAACCTCCTATAGTAACGATTTAAACCCAAAAAGCTTGGAATATCAATTAGAGTCGTGGGTCCAGGACACTTCGTAGCTACTGCAACCTTCTGTGGATCGACCATGATCCCTTCGCTAGAAATGATATGCCCTAGAAAAGTGATAATGTTCAACCAGAATTCACGTTTCAAAATTTTGGAATACAACTATTGCTCTTTCAAGGTCTGTAATACAACATAGAGGTGATCAACATGATCCACCTCACTCTTAGAGTATATTAGAATATCATCTATGAAAATAATGACAAACAAGTCCAAAAATTAATGGAAGACCCTATTCATCAAATCCATAAATGTCGCTGAGGCATTGGTCAACCCAAAAGACATAACCAAAAACTCAAAATGCCCATAACGAGTACGAAAGGCAATCTTAGGGATATCCACTTCCTAATATTTAACTGGTCATACCCAAATCAAAGATCAATCTTAGAGAAAAACTTAACACCCTGTAACTGATCAAATAAGACATCTATCCTTAGAAGAGGGTACTTATTCTTTACCGCCACTTTATTCAACTATTGGTAATCAATGCACATTCGAAGGGAACCATTCTTATTATGCATGAATAACACCGGTGCACCCTATGGGGACACACTGGGATGCATGAAACCCTTGCCTAAAAGATTCTTTAGTTGCTCCTTAAGCTTCTTCAACTCTATCAGAGTCATTATATATGGAGGAATAGAAATTGGATGAGTGTCCAAAGTAAGATCAATCCCAAACTAAATCTCCCTGTCACGAGGAACACCAGGAATATCATCAGGAAAGATCTCAAGAAATTCATTCACCACAGGTAAGAAATACAAAGAAGGACCCTCCAATTTAGAATCTTTAACCCAGACTAGATAATAGACATACCCTTTAGATATTAATCTCCGATCTTAAGATATGATATGAACCTCCTCTTAGGAGCTAGGGAACCACCCTCCTACTTGCTAATTGGCTCATTAGGAAATTTAAAGATAACTTTACATGTTCGATACTCTAGAGAAACATAACACGAGTGCAACTAATCCATCCCTAATATGACATTGTAATCCACTATATCTAATTCAAATAGATCCGCCACAGTTTCATTACTACTAACAGATACCACACATCCCCTATAGACTTTTTTAGAAATCACAGAGTCGACTACTACTGTAGAAATAGAAAAATGGTCTGAAACACACTCGGGACCAAAATCAAAATACACAGCCACAAATGGGGTTACATAAGATAGAGTGGACCCCGGATCAAATAAATAGTACACATCACGAGAAAAGAGTTCCAACATACCATTCACAATATCAGGCGATGCCCCAAACTCCTGATGAGTAGTGAGATCATAAAGACGATTTTGACAAATGTTGAAGCCAGATGGTGCACTCTTTGGTGCCAAAGCTAAAGAAGAGGCAATTGAAACCTTGTTTGCCCCCGAAGCAACCTTACCAACAGGACAATTTCTAAGCATATGCCCTAAATAACCACAGTTGAAGAACTTGTCCCTTCCCTCATCACTGAATCACTGATATAAGAGACCATAGAATCTATAAGAAGGATATGATAGAGCTCACTGAGCCTTGCTATCATGAGATTAGGTGCCCTATGCCGTAAAGTTGTCGCCACCATACAAACACCTACCCTTGATGGTTTTGGGTAGGGAGCTAGCTGTTGAGTAAGACCTAAAATTTCTCCACTTCTTCTTTGGCCATTTTCCACCATCTTGGCCACTCTACTGTTGGCCACGACCCTGCTCAGAAAATTTAAACTTCTAGCCCTACCTTTCCCCTAACTCAGCTTATTTCTTCATTTCTTCCTCAACCTGTTGCATATATACCACCAACCTAGAGATATCCATGTCATTGTTGAACAAGGTAGCCTTACTCTCTAAGATCAATTCTTGGGACAAACCAAAGGTAAACTTCCTTGTTCTATCCCTCCAGAGCATATCTCAATAACTGGTGAAACTTTAAGACATATTCCTTGACTGACATCTTACCTTGTTTCATATTAATAAACTCTTCCGCCTTTGCTTCCCTCAAATCTTGAGGAAAAAAGCAGTTTAGAAAAGTATTAGGAAATCCTTCCGTAGATATGACTCAACATTGTCACCCTTGCCTAATCCCATTCCTCATACCACTGGTACGTAACATCTTTCAATTGGTTGGTGGCAAGGTCCACGCCCTTTATATTCGTGACATGAATAACACGAAAGATCTTTTTTATCTCATCCAGAAAACCCTGAGGATCCTCTTCAACCTTAACAACCATAAAGGTTGGAGGATTCAACCTTATGAACTGGCTAACCCTTGTGGCCTCAGAAGATGGATTAACAGGAATACCATGCTCAGACTGAGAAACTACAAATTATAATAATATATGAATAAACTGATAAAACTCAGCGTTGGTCACTTCAACCTGAGGAGTTCGGTAAGGACTAAAGAAAACTTGTGGAACTCCAGGACGATCAGGAACTGGACCCCTAGACTAGGTTTGGACCCTATAAATAGAATGGGTCCCATAAAAATTGCCCTTGGGTGGGGCAGAGGAGTTTTTGAGCTTTAGATCATTGAGGAGGCATGATCTAAAAAGCGAACAAATGGGAATTAGAGGAGACTTCAGGACCTTAGACTCTATTTCTCAAAAATAGAACACAAGAAAGATAAACATTCCTAAATGCCTTGTAGCCTCTCTCTTATGAGTGTGGCATACTACACATCTTAAAAGAGACTCTACTTGACATGGGTTTGTGGACTCCCAATTAACTATGAACCTAGGGCTCTAATACCAATCTGACATGACCCTAACTAGGGCCTAGTCGTGTCAGGTGCCTCAATCTTAATCGGGATCGTAGACCACCCCCAATACAAAACTATAACCACCCTGAACCCTATGTGGGATGAATTCTGAACATATAACCAGATAAAATGATTATAATTGAAGAACGTTATATAAAGTTCATAACTATAACAACCCAAGTATCCAACCAGACATCCAATTGATGTCAACCCCAATATCAATACCAAGGCCAAGGTTGATAGAAATATCTACACCGCCTATGCCTATACTAGTCACACAAAGCCTTTATCCAAAAATAAGGAACATCTAGTCAGGACGTGCCCCCGACCACAGCCAAAACCAAAGTTCAAGAGACAAAAACAAAGTAAAGAATTCCATAGCATGAAATTGAGTCTTCTAGAGTATAAAAGCTCACCACTTCAGTCTGACTCTGAGTTATCCTCGAATCCAAGTCAGTGAGCAAGAGGAGTAGTATGGATGGTTCCTGCATCGCATGGGGATATAGCCCCAGAAGACGGCTAGCATAATGAATGATAGCATGTACTCGGGAATAAGGATAAAATAATGCCATTATTCAAAACCAAAGTAAACAACTAAATACAGCCACATACATATATATACCATGTAGGAAAAGAAAATCGACTTTAGCAAGCATTTAAGACTTTAACATGGGTTGTGTAGCTTTTCCATCCTAAAGCCACCCACAAGCTATATGAGTCCAGCGTTACCCTTTAAACGGTCCCCAGTACGTGTAGCCGCATGAACTAGAGATATCATAGGGGCCGGGGATTCCTGTGTATCCTTCTCCCTCTATGATACACATATACAAGTATAAAATTAAGGGATTCCTGTGTACCCCAAAGATATATGGTTACCATGACCAACCCTGATGTCGGCAAACATGAGTTTTTAGTGTTCGTACATCAGAATCACACCTTCAAAGTTAGCTACCATAACCCGCCATTATTTCCCAATTAAAAACTTTAGCACAAAATCAAACCACCAATTCTAGAATTTAATTACCAAGGCATTATAAAGTGGTATCAGCATACCGATTATAGCTTATAAGAAATGTCATTAGCCAACACTTATGGGATTCCTATGTACCCCACATAATTTTTTATTAAACCAAAACCATAGCCACCAAGGCCTTTCCAAAGTAATTTAAAACCAACCAAACTAATTTAAGTTCCATTACCATTCTATGCAATGCAAAGATTTCAATAAAAGTCAAACTATGTGATAAAATCATTCTCATTGGCATTTTATCAAACATGTTAAGGGCATATAGTTTCCAAAACAAAAACCAAGCATTAATTGACCACTTCCATTCAACAACATGTTCAAACAATAATTATAACATGAAAGTTATAAGAAAAACATGGGAAAACATTATCCAACTAAGAACAACCAAAACCCCAACATATATTTCAAACCAAATCAATACCACAATATTACCTTGAAAACCATTCATTAAAATATGCTTTTAGTTGAACTAATAATGAGGGAGGAGTAGCATGCCTTAGAAACCAAGAAAGATAGAGAGAAACCTCCCTTGAGAGCCTTAATTAGTCAACTTGAAGAAACCCTAGCCTTTTCTTAAACCGAGAGCTTGAGAGAGATTTAAGAGTGTTTGATTGACAATAATAGGTTATGAAAGCCTCTAAAGGTGTTTTGTGTCATGGGGTCAAAAGGGGTTAAGAGGGGAAATATGCAGAATATCCCCAACTAAAGCTGTAAAAATTTCCACAGGTGGATACTATTGGACCCCTCCACTCGTACCTACATCATACGTCCAGTCATACCCAAAATAGAAGGTTAGACATCCACATACTATCCACCATATGACTACCCTTGCCCCATTCATACCCATACCATATGACTAGTACCATTAAGTCATATCCAAGACAGAATCAAAGGGGTTGGACACTGGACAACATACAACTCCACTATACCACTTGTACCCTATTCTCATGACTCTTAGTGATCCATTCGTACTCAGAGCCAAGTCAAGTCACTAAGTTTCAGATTATGTAAACTATCAACCCAATACACCATGACCAAACCATATGACCAATACCCACCAAGTCGTAACCACAACAGAACTTGACCACCAAATATTGGACACCGTAGGAGTTGGGTCACCTGACCCATACCAACACCGCATGAATCATATGGTGAGTCATATGATCAATAGAAGTCTCAAAACTCAAGAAATTTCCATGGGCCAAAACCTAGGGCGTTCACCCCCCTCTAAAGTCAGAGAAATTTTAAATATATAATAAGATAGCGTGCAACAATTTGAGAAAATATCAATATATGTCTATGAATAACCCCAACGACCATCCAAATAACCAATCGACACCGCACAATAATCATAGTAGTTCAAACAAAGCCTTCTAAAAAATGATCCAAAACTGAATATAAATAAAGTGTCGGGACAAGCCCTAGACAATTGCCAAAATAAGTCTAAGACATAAGAGGAACAAAACACAAAATATACACTTCTGATGTATGAAAGCTCATCACGTTAATGTTAACTCACGAGATGATCCCGAGTCCTAATCACTGAGAAAATGCATAGAAGTGTGACCAATTCTTACATCGCATGGGAATACAACATTCGAAGATGGTTAGAAGGGTGAACACTAACATTTAACTTGGGGATAATAATAACATAATGACATAATCAACAGTTTAACATCATTCAACCCAATGTATATGATCAGATGCATATATATATATATATATATATATATATATATATATATATATATATATTACATGCCTGGATAGGGAACAAGGGTTAACATGTATTTTTAAAACTTTAGCTTGGATTTTTTAGCTCAACTATTTTATAATAGTACCCAAGAGCTATATGGTCTTTAGCTCTCACCCTTGGTAGATCCCCCTATGTGTGTAGCCAAACAAACCAGAGAATAATCTTATATATATGCACATGGGGGACTTAAACCTCCCAACATATAATAAGGTGATTTAAGCACCAGATCATGTAATGATTTAAGGGGGACTCACACCTCCCTAATCATGAAATAATAACAATAAAGAGGAATCAAACCTCCCTGGTCACTTTGAACCCCACATCAGCAAATGCGATTTCCAGTGTCGGTCACTTGGACCTTCACTTTCATGACTCAACTACACAACCCTTATTAGAGCCCAATTAAATTATTTATCATACAATCCCAATCATGAACCATATTTCACATTAAGGCATACATTGTAGGTATCATAATACCAACTACACTTTCAAGGTAACACATCATGTCAAATTAATTTCCATTAACTTGGAGAAAACAACTCCCTTTGTTAATTAATACAAGGTGGGGGAACAATGACTGCCTTTGTTCATTAAATCATACTATTGTGTTTCAAATACCTCTTTATATCATGCAATAGTTCAAAACTAGTTCAATTTACAAATTCCCACCTTTCTCATAACTCTAAGCCAATTTCACACTATAGTTTGGGATCGTTACCACTTCAAAAGTCACAAGTTTGGGAAAATTATAGTTCCCTAGTTATTTTACCATACCCATGCACCCATAATGTTCAAAACCATTTTTAAAGAATGAACAATTAGAATTAAATCATGGGAAAACATTGTTCAACAATAAGCATTCAAAACACACAATCCTTGTTTTCAAAATCAAAACAATTCTATGTGAACAACACTTTAATACATATGCTTTTACAAAATTAACAATGAGAGAAGAGTCACATGCCTGTAATAGTAAGATGTAAGGAGAGAAATCACCCTTGAAATACCTAATTTTATCAACCTCTTTAAAATCTTAAGTGTTATTAGCCTTGAGGAATTTTAGAGTGTTAAGAAGTTACTTTGATATATTTATGAGGGATAATGATACCCTAAAGGGGTTATAAGATATGGGTTTCAAGTTGGGTAAGAGGGGAAATGTCTAGAATGTCATTAACTTAAATGTTGTAAAAAGGTCGCCTTTGACTACGAGTCAACCCTTGACTTGCAGCCACTGCTTATGACTCATTACCTCAAGTTGTAACTAAGGCAATACCACCAAGGAATCCTACAATATTATCCTTACGACTCAATGGCACCACTTGTAATGGGATCTTACGACTCGTAAGGTATAGTCACAGTCAATACAGAACCCAATTTAGGACTTACACTAGACATCCTATGATTACACCTAACGACTTATAACATATCTTTATGGCTCTTAGTGAGCCACTTATAGTCAATGCAGAATCTAGCCACAAACTTACTGGTATGGTTACGACTTGTCCCAATGACTCGTCAGGATACCCCACGACTTATTAGACAAGTCATTACCAAGGCAGTAAGCTCAGAGCTCAAGATATTTCAAAGGGCCAAAAATCTGGGGTATTTTAATTCTCCCCCACTTGGATCATTCGTCTTCGAATGATAGGAAAAGGAATTTATAAGCACTAATTGACTCCACATACCTTTACTCTTACCTTTAACAAAGACAGAAAACAAAGATGCTAAAGAAATCACTTTTTCCTTTAACAAAGTCAAAAATGAAGATATTAAGAAATACACATACCTCAAGCATGATTATTCAGAGCATAAGGTCTTCTCAAGTAGCCTCTTCAACCTTATGGTTCCTCCATAGAACCTTTATCGAAGCTACGTCCTTTGTCTGTAACCAACAAACTTGCCAATCCTAAATTTTAAATGGGTCTTCATCATAAGATAAGAAATCCAAAATACCTACCTCATCCAAAGAAACAACCATCGAAGAATGATCCACACACTTTTCCAACATCAAAACATAAAACATTGGATAAATGAAGTACAAACAAGAGGACAACTCTAATTCATACGCAGCATTACCAACCCTCTTCAACACCAAGTACTGACCAATATATCAAGGGCTACGCTTCCTCTTCTTACCAAACCACATCACTTCCTTTATGGGGGATACTTTTAAGAACCCCCAATCACCAATACTAAACTCTAACTCCCTTAGCCTCACATTTGCATAGGAATTTTTATGACTTTGGGTGGCTTTAAGCCTATTCCAAATCACCTTTACCTTCTCTTTTTCTTGGTAAACTAAATATGGGCCAAACATCTCAGCCTTACCAACTACAAACACCCGATAGGATACCTATACCTCCTACTATAAAAGGCCTTAAAAAGAGCCATACCAATACTAGAGTGGTATCTATTATTATATGTTAACTCTATAAGAGGCAAATGATCAGCCCAAATACTACTATAGTCAATCACAGAAGATCTAAGTATGTCTTTCAGTGTTTAAATAGTCCTTTATGCTTTCCCATTCGACTGCGGGTGGAAAGCAGTGTTAAGGCTCACCTTAGTTCCTAAACCTCTCTAAAATGAATATCAAAACTGTGATAAGAATTGAGCACCATGATATAAAATGATAGAAACAAGAGCCCCATGCAACTTTAGAATCTCTTATAGGAATAAATTTGCATAGTCTTTTGTCGAAAATTTTTTTCTTACTGGCAAGAAGTGAGCAGACTTAGTCATTCTATCCACGATGACCCAAATCAAATCAAACTAATTTCGAGACTGAGGAAGATAGGTAATGAAATCTATATTAATCACTTCCCACTTCCACACAGATAACTCAGTTTCTTGATACAACCCTTCGGCAAAAAAATACTCAACCTTCACTTGTTGACACACCATACATCTAGCCACAAAACTGGTAACATCTCACTTCATATTATTCCACTAATAAATCTCCTTAAGAGAATGATACATCTTTGCCAAACCAGGATGAATGACATAATGCAGTTCATAAACCTCAGCCAAGATCCCATCTCGCAACCTATCTACATCAGGAACATATAATCTGCCATGGTACCTTAAGATACCATCATCACAAATCTCAAAAGCTACAACCTTTCTTTATTAAGACAGGATCCAATATCTTCTTCTCCTTTATTTCAGTTTGAAGAGAGGAATATTCCACCTTTTGTACAAATATACCCCTATTCTCAAAGTCCAAGAGACGAACTCCAAGGTTAGCCAAATGTTGAATATCTTTTACCAATTCCCATTTATCCTCATCCACATGATCTAGACTTCTCATGGATAACCTACTAAGAGTATCAACAACCACATTAGTTTTACTTGGGTGGTAATGAAGACTCATGTCGTAGTCTTTTAACAACTCAAGCCATCTCTTTTGCCTGAGATTCAACTCTTTCTGGGTCAATACATATTGCAGGCTTGTATAATTAGAAAAGATATCTACATGGAATCCATACAAATAGTGACGCCAAATCTTTAATACAAACACCAAAACCAACAACTCCAAGTTATGAGCTGGATAATTCCTCTCATGAACTTTCAACTGCCTAGAAGCATAGGCCACCACCTTACCATGATGCATCAACACAAAACCAAGTACCTTATGGGATACATCGCAATAAACCATGAATCCATCAATACCTTTTGGTAAGGTCAAAATTAGAGTTGAAGTCAACTTATCTTTCTACTTTTTCAAAAACTACACTGACAAACATTAGACCACAAGAACTTCACCATTTTGTGTCAACTTAGTCAGTAGGGAAGCTATAGTTGAGAAATTCTCTACAAATCTCCTATAGTAACTGGCTAAACCCAAAAGGCTCCAAATATCGGTTAGAGTCATGGTCCTAGGCCACTTCTTAACCACTACAACTTTTTGTGAATCCACCATGATCCCTTTACTCGAAATGACACAACCCAGAAAGTCACAACTTTCAACCAGAACTCGCACTTCAAAAACTTAGCATACCAATGCTGATCTTTCAAGGTCTACAAAATAATACAGAGATAGTCGGCGTGATCCGCCTTACTCCTGGAGTGCACTAGAATATCATCAATGAACACTATGATGAACAAGTCTAAGAACTAATAGAACACCTAATTCATGAGATCCATAAATATTGTCGAGGCATTTGTCAGACCAAATAGCATGAATATGAACTCGTAGTGAACTTATCAGATTTGGAAAGTAGTCTTAGAAGATGATGATAACCCAAACAAAGAATAATTTTAGAGAAACATCTAGCACCCTAAAACTGGTCAAGCAAATCATTAATCCAAGGAAGAGGATACTTATTTTTCACTGTAACCTTATTCAACTGATGGTAATCGATACACACCCAAAGGGAACCATCATTCTTATGCACAAATAAAATAGGAGCACCCTCCAGAGACATACTAGGATGGATAAAACCCTTGTCAAAAGTGGTCTTTAAAATGCTCCTTAAGCTCATTCAACTTAGATAGAACTATATTATAAGGAGGGATAGAGATAGGATAAGTGTCCATAATAAGGTCAATCCTAAAATCAATCTCCCTATCGAGAGGGATACAAGGAAGATCATAAGGAAAAACTTGAAGAAATTTATTAACTGATGTGCAAGCTTAATGCTAGCACATTTAAGGCTTTTAACTCATAATAATGGTAAATTCTTAAGAAAATTTTATGGTTTTTGATTGTTTTCTCTGTGATAGTGCAGGTGAGCTAAGATGTATAAAAACCAATGACAACTGAGTAAAAAGATATAGATTTTGAGTAAGCAAACATGATAGTACAATTGATGACTTATCTAATAAGTCGTCAACTTTATGAATAGCCGTCAGGAATATCATCGGCCTAAGGCAGTGTGTAGGAGTTGTAGTGAAGAGTTGACAATATTGTCTGATATATCGTCAACATCCTGATAAGTCATCAGGTATTTTCGTCAGCTAAAGGCAATAATATGTGAAATAGGATGAGGAGTTGACGACATGTCTGATAATTCATCACCATCCTGATAAGCCATCACATGTTGTCATTACCTATGCAAGGAAAAAAACTATACTATGTGATTTATTTCTAAAATTAGGCTGAGTATTTAAGGCAGAGAGTAGGTTTTTCTAGGGCATCAGAAACTTCACAACTAATTTAGTTTTCTCTCCAGTTGTTAGTTGGAACATTACAATTCCTTATTGGAAGATTATTATTATATTTTTTTGGGGATTTCTACTGTGATTGTGAAGGAGAAACAACTATTGCTAATCATTAGTCTGTAAGTTATCATCCATAGAATTATGAATGCAATTTGTACTGTTACTTTTTACATCATGAGTAGCTAGTTTCCTTAACCCGAATTGTGGGATCTATGGGTTTGGTCTTGTAATGTCACTAGTGGGTCAAGATTCGTGAGATTTTAGGGACTTCTGGATAATTCCTCTGTTGTACACATTATCTATTGGTTGCAAATGATAGATTATGCCTAACCAGTGATTTGCTTGAAATAAGAAATCAAATCTAGTTGGAAGTTAATTATCTATAGGGACTTGGAATCATTAAACTTCTATTTAATAATTAACGCTGTAAAAAGGTTAATTAACTTGATATAATTTGGTTCATTAATATGAATTCCCTAAGTTTGAAAGGATTAGGTAATTGAATGCCTAAATAGGTTGAGAGATATTTAGGCATTGCTCCAATACAGATGATCTATTACTCCTATTTGTAACAAAAATCTTAAATCTCTACTAGTGTATGTCAAGCACCAACACCTATAGTGAACACAGTTCTGGTTTCTTCCATAATATTAACTTGAAACACTGAAATATTGGTAACAAGTGATAAACTTGAAGTGAGAAATAACTACCATTTTAATCTAAAAAAACCCATTTATCAAAAACTATGAACTATTAGTTGATTGGCTCATGATTAACTTAATTTAACACCATATTCCCTGTGGGATTCAAACCCAATCTAGTTGGGTTATATATTTGAGAACGACCGCCTACTCTCTCGTAAGAGATTTATAATTTGGGCGTATCAAATTTTGGCACCATTGATGGGGAATGCGGTTTTCAATTAAGTTTATGTGTGCTAATTGACAGTTAGTCAGGTTTTCTAATTTTACTTTTATTTGTTGTTTTTTTCCTTTGCATTAGTTAGTGTGTATGGAAAGTACACGGAGTTTAGATGAACCATTATTACCAGTACATCTGGAACGTCAGTTGATCGGTAGAATGGCATACCCATAAAAAGTAGAAAGATTAGCCGTCTTGGCTAGGGCTCAAGTAAATCAATAGAATGTAGATAACCCAGGTTGGGTACCAAATACGGATGATGAGGAACTGGGAGACAAGGAATTTCTAAAACCTGCCAACCCAAGGCGCGCAGAGAATATAGCTACACTGGTGAACCGAAATGTGAATAGAAATCGTCCGTTCTAAGTAAGACTGGATCACCAACTTGTGCAGTATGATCAAAATGACGATGGTGATAAAATAGATGGAGCTGGTGATATTGGAGCTATTATTCCTGCACCTTTATCACCAGGAGCAAAGTTCAATATTACCAGTACAATAATTTAATTCCTCCATCTAAAGGGTTGTTCGGTGGACTATTGGGAAATAATCCTAATATGCATTTAGTGAACTTTGTCACTATTTGCAAGTCCTTTGATAACCCAGGAGTGGGATAGAATGCCATCCACCTGAGTTTATTTCCATTGTCTCTGTTTAGGAAAGCAACATTGTGGCTTAATAAGTTGATGCCTGATTCTATAACTGTCTAGAGGCAATTGAAAGAGGCTTTCCTAGAAAGGTTCTTTCCGCCTTCCAGGAGGGTACAGTTGAGGGATAAGATTAGTAACTTTAGACAGCTCCCAACCAAAGCTCTTCATGAGGCATAGAAGAGGTTCAACAAGAAGCTGATGCAGTGTTCGAACCATAATATGATAGATATTCACCCGATGAAGACTCTTTATCGGGGTTTGAACTCTATTACAAAGGTAGTTGTTGATAATGCTACAAGGGGATCATTTTGGATCTCACTTTTTAAGAGGCCTCTGAGATACTAGATTGGATGACCAAATAAAGTAGAGCTTGGCATACCAGGGATTTTATGGTAGAAAGCTCTACTATGTCTGTTGGCATAACTATAGAACAACGTAAGAAAAAAAGAACATGATCAAGACATGGCACTCTAGAAGACATAGAAGGATTTACTGACCAGCACTTATTATTTGTAAAGACTAAAAAGGTGAAAGCGGTTGTATTCCAAGGTAAAAAGACTCTAATTTGGAAGAAGAGGCAAACTATTTGAATAACCAGGAGGGTTTCCAAGGAAATATCTAAGGAAATCAAGGTCGGACTTATTATGACAAGGTTGGATATAAGGATCGGGATCAAGGAAACTGGAAGAGCAAGAATGATAGAAGTGGGTTGTATGTACCTTTCGATAGCAGAGATAATGCTGCAACTAGCTCTGGCAAGATGTCCATGGAGGACATGATGGAGAAATTGTTAAATGGAGTTGAGGTTGCCAACTCTGGGGTGACTACCATGAAGACCAATTTGTCCTCTATGAGTCAGTTGGTAAACTCGCACTCCACTTCGATCAAATATTTAGAATAATAAATAAGCCAACTTTTTACAGCATTGACTCAGAGAAAGAGTAAAACACTATCAAGTGATACAATTCAGAACCCTCAAAATGATGGTTCATATATGGCCATTACTATACAGAGTGGTAAGGTTTTATCAGCCCCTTCTGAGGGTAAAGCTGTGAATGATAAGGTGATAAAAAATAATGTTGAGCCTAAAAAAATAATCTAGTAGAGTCTAAGAAGCGGGATGGAAATGATATCCCTTCTGATCACTAGTAGGTTAATGAGTTGAAAAAGAAGAAAGAGAAGGAAAAGGAAGTAGTGGTTAATACTCTCCCAAAACCACCTCTTTCCTTTCCTCAGAGATTGAAAAAGAAGGCCGATGACACAAAATTTAGTAAATTCATGGCAATATTGAAGCAGCTGACAGTAAATGTGCCTTTGATAAAGGCACTTGAACAAATGCCAGGATATGCTAAATTTATAAAGGATCTTGTGATGAAGAAAAGAGAAGTGAGCTATGAACCGGTGGACAATCTCCAATATTGTAGTTCTATTTCTACAAGGTCCTTGGTACAGAAGAAAGTAGGTCCCAAAGCATTCACTATTCCTTTTACGGTTGGATCTCTGGAATTTGCTAAGGCCTTATATGATCTGGGAGCGAATAGCTAGCTGTTTATAAAAAGTTAGGCTTAGGAGATGCTACACCTACCAATATGCGACTTGTGATGGTGGATAGGTCCGTAAAATGACCTGTTGGTATTTTGTATGATATGTTGGTGAAGGTGGCTAGCTTCAAATTTCCTATGGATTTCATCATTCTAGATTTCAAGGTGGACTTTGAGGTGCCCATAATCTTGGGTAGACCTTTCTTTGTAACTAAAAGTGTGTTGATTGATCTGTGAGCTAATGAACTATTATTTAGGCTAAATGATGAAGTGGTGCAATTTGATGTATGGAAATCAATGAAATAGCATAAATAAATGAGTATGCTCTTAATTATTGATGTATATTATAAGGAAGAGCAGGATGTCCCAATAGAGGAGAAATTTGCTGTATATCCTCTCACTGCAGTGCTAATAAATTTTGATCATGAAGGCATTGGGGAGTACGAAGAGACTGTTTGTGCTTTGACAGGAATGGGGTCATACTCTTATTCTCCTAAAAATCTAGATCTTGATCTTTTTAATCGACCAACACTACCAGCTAAGTCATCCATTGAAAAGCCACCAATGTTGGAATTGAAAGAACTGCTAGGGCATCGTGTTTCTGGGAAATGGAAACACACTACCCATAATTATTTTAGCTAATTTAGGTGAGCAGCAGGTGAAAGCATTTATTTTAGTACTCCAGAGGTACAAAAGAGAAATAAGTTGGACTATTGCTGATATTATTGGTATTTTCCCTGGCATCTGCTCTCATAAGGTACAACTTGAGGAAGATTCTACTCCAACCATCAAGCATCAGTGTCGACTTAACCCACTGATGTAAGAGGTGGTTATGAAGGAGATTATTAAGTGGATGGATATAGGAGTGGTTTATCATCTTTCTGATAGTAAATGGGTGAGCATAGTTCAATGTGTGCCCAAGAAAGCGGGCTTGGCTATTGTTGCAAATGAAAGGAATAAGTTGATTTCACTCAGGCCTGTAATAGGATGGAGAGATCTCATGGACTACGACAAACTAAACTCATTGACTTCGAAAGACCACTTCCCGATGCCCTTTATGGATCAAATGCTTGATCGATTGGCAGACAGGGGGTGGTATTGCTTTTTGGATGGTTATTATGGATATAATCAAATCTGTATTACTCCTAAATATTAGGAGAATACAATATTCACATACCTGTATGGTACTTTTTCATTCAAGCGAATGCTGTTTAGGTTATGTAATGCTCCTACCACCTTCCAACGGTGTATGATGTCTATTTTTCAGATATAGTTGAGGAAACCTTGGAGGTGTTCATGGATGATTTTTCTATGGTAGGATATTCATTTGAGCTATGTTTAGTGAACTTGAGTAGGGCCTTGTAACGATGTGTAGAATTCAATTTGGTGCTTAATTGGGAGAAATGCCACTTTATGGAGAAAGAGGGCATTGTTCTTAGGCACAAAATTTCAGCAAAAGGATAGAGGTGGATCGAGCCAAGGTAGAGGTTATTGAGAAGCTACCACCCTCTATTTCAGTGAAAGAAGTACGTAGTTTACTTAGACATACTGGCTTTTACCGGAGGTTTATAAGAGACTTCTTAAAGATTGCAAATCCACTTTGCAAACATTTGGAGAAGGAAGCTAAATTCTCCTTTGATGATGATTTCTTAAAAGCATTTAGGTGCCTTAAAAAGAAGCTGGTTGAGGCTCCTATTATTGTTGCACTAGATTGGTCAAAACCATTTAAGATCATGTGTGATTCAAGCGGTGTTACCCTTAGAGCTATGTTGGGACAGAAGAAGGACAAATTGTTTCATTCGATCTACTACGCCAACAAAGCACTGAATGGAGCTCAAAAGAACTACACTGTCACTGAATAAGAACTCCTAGCTTTAGTTTATACTTTTGAGAAATTCAGGGCTTATTTGATAGGGACCAAGGTGGTGTTCCACACTGAACATTCAGCCTTGAGGTCTTTGATGGCTAAGAAGGATACAAAACCAATGTTGATTAGATGGGTGTTGCTGCTTTAAGTTGAATTTGAAGTCAAAGATAGGAAAGGTTATGAAAACCAAGTTGAGAATCATCTGTCTAGGATGGAAGGTGAACAAACAGCCCGAGATAAACTTGATATAAATGATGCATTTTTGGATGAGGAGATCTTGGCTGCTTCTATGAAGAAAATTCCTTAGTACGCTAATTTTGCAAACTATGTGGTGAGCGAATTGATCCCGAAGAATCTTTCCTTTCACCAAAGGAAGAAATTTCTCCATGACGTGACCTATTACTTCTGGGCTGAATCATCTTTGTTCTGGATATGTGCGGACAATATCATAAGAAGGTGTGTTCCAGAAGTAGAGATGTTGAGTATATTAGA
This sequence comes from Capsicum annuum, assembly GCF_002878395.1. NCBI lineage: Eukaryota > Viridiplantae > Streptophyta > Magnoliopsida > Solanales > Solanaceae > Capsicum > Capsicum annuum. The sequence continues at coordinate 171,673,182 of NC_061111.1, read as the reverse complement.
AGCATTCCATACATCTCCTATTGGAGGTCATCATGCTGGTGATCGGACTACTCCAAAAGTATTGCAACTTTATACAAGAATGCATATGAGTTCGTGAGTAGATGTGACCAATGTCAGAGGCAAGGGTCAATCTCCAAATATCATGAGATATCGATGTCCAAGATGATGGAAGTAGAGTTGTTTAATGTATGGGGCATCAACTTTATGGGACCTTTTTAAGCTCATACGGTTGAAATATATTCTAGTTGCCGTAGAATACATCTCAAAATGGGTTGAGGCCATCACTTTGGCGATAACGAAGGGAAGAAAGTTGTTCCATTCCTCAAAAGAAACATCTTCTCTCGATTTAGGGTACCACGCCCCATTATAAGCAACGGTGGGTCCCACTTCTATAACAAACTGTTTTGAGCTGCCTTAGCAAATTACGGTATCAAGAAACATAAGGTGGAAACTCTATACCACCAATAGACTAGTGGGCAAGTTGAGGTTTCAAGTTGAGAGATCAAAGCTGTCCTTGCTAAGACTATGAGCGCTAGCAGGAAAGACTGGTCTAGGAAGCTGGACGATGCACTTTGGGCATATAGAACATCTTTCAAGATGTCTATCGGTATGTCACCATACTAGATGGTTTATGGTAAGGCATGTCATCTACCAATTGAATTGGAGCATAAGGCATTGTGGGCACTAAGATGACTCAATTTGAATTGGAATGAGGCAGCAGAGTTGAGGCTGGGGCAATTGAATGAGATGGATGAATTCTGTCTCAATGCACATTTACGAGTAGATCTCTACAAAGAGAGGATAAAAAAGTACCATGATTAAAGGATTGCATAGTAAGACTTTCAAAAAGGTGACTTGGTACTCTTCTTCAACTCCAGACTGAAGTTGTTCCCAGGTAAGTTGAAATCAAAGTGGTCCAGCCCATTCAAAGTGAGTCAAATCTACTCATCTGGAGTAGTCAAGCTCGAGAACGAGGACGGGAGTGTCTTTAAGATAAATGGGCAGTGAGTGAAGCTATAAATCAGTCCAATGGACTCAATTAAGTGTATAGCCACCATATATCTCGATGAAGTTTGGGTAATCGAGCAAACTGAGTCGTACTGCGACACTAAATCAGGCACTGTTAGGAGGCAACCGAAAGTTTTTTTTATGTTTAATGCAAGCTACTTTTATTTTTTTAGTTTATTTTTGTTTTAAAGATGGTGATCATAATGTACTGATAAGGTGTGTAGGGATTTAGATAAAATTGATGTAGCAATCCTGAAGACATGTGTGACGATCTATCACAATTATGATAAGCCGTCAGATGTTTTCATCAAAGGAGCCAAAGATAAGGTACGTTCTTGATGAGGCTGATGACATCTGTGACAGACTATCACACTTGTGATAAGCCGTCAGAAGTTGTCATAAAAAAACTTGAAATTATGCAACACTCTGCCTTGGTTCATGTAATCCTGGGACCAATTAATGAAATCTGACTCGGCCCACATGCCAATCTTCTCACCTTCCCACTTTTCTTTTCTTTTTTTTCTTTTCTTTAGTTTATTTCCTTTCCATTTTTAGTTTATTATCTTTCCTATTTTCACTAATACCTAGTAGAATAAGAAAATTTCTTTCCTTGTTGGCCGTTGGTTTGGATTTCAAAAGCAAGCACTCCCTTGTCCTTTCATCTTCTCTATCCTATTCGAGGAACAAAGACAAAATTCTCTAAGTTTCTAAGTTTCTGAACAGGTGTGTTCAAATCTCATCTCTTTTTTTCTTTGGTAAGTAGTGGGAATGATTCAAACTTTGATTTTCAAGGGTATTGAGTCAAAGTGTAGTAAAGCATTGTGTGAAAACTGAAATTAGGGTTTACAGTTATGCATTGAGCACAGAAATCTGAAAGCTTAGCCCAAGAATGTAACTCCATGGTGTTGAGAAAGAATTAGTATGATAATCATGTTAAAATTAAACTGGGATTGTGTTCTGAACTGACGACATGGTTGATAAGTTATCATAAATGTGATGGCCTATCAGACCATGTTGTCATAAGTATAAAAAAGGGGAGCCTATTCTATTTAAGGTTGATGACATAGCTGATAAGCTATCACAAATATGACATCTTATTAGAATATGTCGTCACAACTTTCTTCAAAGGCACTGATAAACCCCTTTCAAGAGATTTTGAAATTGATCTGCATTCTTGTGTTCTTTAACCCTGGGTATTGAGTATTTGTTTTCTCTTGTTACATAGTTCATTATGCCACTAAAAGAAAAATCACCTAAAGTATCAAAGAATGTTTCTAAGGGAAGCATACCTCAGAAGCTGTTTGATGAGTCTTTTTTATGAAGAAGAGGAGCCATAACTCAAAAGGTACAAAAAGAAGAAGAGTCCAAAGGTAGCTTAACCTCTTCCACAATCTGAGGAGGAGGTGGATAAACAAAGTGAGACTAAAGAATCATCATTGTCTGCACGTACACCCTCTGAGTAGACAGTTTCTGAGCAACCAAACTCCACCTCTAAACATACTTCATCTGCACAGCCTAACTCTGAAGAACCTTCATTAGAGAACCCTTCTTCTGAGCAACAACCGATAAGTAAAGATTTCCTGATATGGGGAAATCTGATCAAATACAAAAACCCAGGTGTCAGAGAAAGTGCTACATGGCAAATTCCTGGGGAAAATATGATTTTCTATGATGGGCTTCTCAGAACTCAAAGAAGATCTATTAAAAGGCCAATTATTAAAGAAAGAAGAATCATTACTACCGGGTTGAGCAGATATCCGTCAATGGAGCAGACATTTTGAGCTACGACTTGGCATGGACCATAAAGGGAGGTAATTTATTCTTCCCTTTACTAGTCTGTGAATTCTACGCAAACTACCAAGCTATCTTGAAAAATATGTGTTAGCAAAAGAAAAAAGTGGCAGATAAGCCCTTGTTGGAGAAAGTTTTAGTGAGTGGCTTAATGGTATATGTCTCAGTAATAACTATCAATAGATTCCTTCATGGTCCCGACTTTACTCCTCAGGTTACTTCACCAACATTCTACTCTCGGTTAAAGGATCATGCAAAACAGCATCCTTGGTTAGCCAACATCATAGCTGAAGGAGAACCGAAACAGTTGACTAACCCAAATGAAAGAATAGTCAAGTCCTTCCTTACTCAAGAGACAAGGTTCTGGTGGGGTGTAGTATGCACCTGGTTGATGCCTATGGTAGGATATAATATTTTTAGTGATGATAGAGCAGTGTTAGTCGCAAGCCTCATCACTAAGTTTCATTTAAACTTCGAGGAAATTATTACTGATGAAATTAAGATTTAGGTATCAAGACCCGACACTGCATATCCTATCCCTTGACTCATCATGAAGCTATGCCGGGCTGCTAATATACCAGAGATTGCAGGGATAGAAGATGAACTTCCTGCTAAGAAGACCCATAACCCTATGAGATACAATGAAAACCACCCTAGGTTAGTGCTAGATAAGGGAACAGGGGTTTCATTAGATCCAGTCGGGGTTGTTGAATTGCAAACATCTACTATAGGTACTCCCTCAGCACCAAATATAGAGGTAGAAACTTCCAAAGCTGTACATCTAACACCCCCTGTAGGGGCAAATCTAGTGCATGAGAATGAAGCAAACCCCACAATAATAGCTCAGGTGTCGGCATTAATATTTAATGTTCTTAATTTTAGAAGAGTGGAAAAACAAGCAAGGTGATGCAAAGCATAGCTGCAACTATTTGCCAACCAGTTTACCTCGATCGTGGATAAGAGAATTAGGGTACCCCTTAAACCCTTTTAGGATTTGCCTGGTTGGGTAGATGATTTGGAGAACCATTTTAATGCACAGTTGAGAGAAATATTTGCCCTAGATCTTACACTATTTAGAGAAACACTGGACAAGGTGAAAGATAATGTTTGGGCAATGCAGCAACACTAACTTATGGGTTCTATGGATCTAGTTGCTGAAGATTCTAAGTATGAAGTTCCCTTGCTTGATCTCAATAGGGAACTAGTGAAGCAAAGGAAGAAGAAGGGCGAGAAGAAAGATAAGGATAAGAGAAAAAGGCATGATAGCAATGAAGAAAGAAAAATGTAGAAGAAGACGAGAAAGAAGGTTGACAAAGCAGAGACAAAAAAGGCAATGGAAGCATCCCAAGCGAAAAATGAGAGATGGGAGGAGGCCCTATGAGCAAGGGTTATAGGTGCCTCAACCAGTGGGCCACCTACAAATACTAGTCTAGATGTTTTAGAATGGAGAGAGGCTCTCAATGGAGATATGGCAGCTGAGGATGTAGCAGCAGGATCAGCTACCCATGATTTGCATTGGGGCTAATGCATGCACTTTTCAATTAGGGTGGGGTATCTATTTGTTTGATTGCTGTGTTGGTGGTTTGTTCAGTGTTGTGTTTAACTAGGATCAGTGTTATGTTTAACTAGGAGAGCTCATATGGCAGTCATCATTGTTGATTTTTGAAATACCTCTTCAATGGTATGTTTTATAACTCTGTAATGTGCTTCCATGTGTGACCACTGTGCATCTTGTTATGGCATTAGTACTAGTGACATGATAATCATTGCTAATAAATTGTATGATCCTACTAGGTAGTACCTTGCAATGTACCAGGTTCCTATATATGTGTGAGATATTACTTGGTTCCCATTATGTGTAAATCTAGAACTTGCCCGGTTGGTATTGCCTTGGTTGTAGGATAGTGGTTAGGAAAGGATCATAGGCCGTTGTTAATGTTAGTCTACTTTTTGCCTAAATAACCTTCCTTGTGTGAATGATATCCCTTGATCCTAATTTTGAGCCAAAATACCTCTTTCTTTGTTTTTATACATATGACCTTCTCATTTTTATCACAATAAACCTGTTTTGGCCCTGGTCCTCCTTGGATATTATGCACTTTGACTTAGAAAAATAGCCTAAGTTGAGGGTGACTACCATAGGGGTGTGTAATGCAAAATGAGTATGAAGAAAGGTAAAATAAGAGAAAGGAATAAAAGGCTGGGTGCGGTGGAAAAAGGGTAAGAATAAAAAAGTTGTGAAAAAGAAGACATAATCGACAAAAAGACCGCGCCCATCTGGAATATGTTGTGATCAAGAAAGGAGAAGATTAGGTAAAGGATAATAAGTGAGACCACAAAAGTTAGTGTAAGTGCCAAGGAGGCTTAGTCACTTTAACTATCATTGAGTATCATACCATCCCCTAACCTACATTACAAGCCTAAATAAGACCTATAGTGATCCTAGCTCTCGTGTTTGAAAACCTCGGTAATGAAAATAAGGGTAAGTTTAGGGTATTTCACATACATTGATTGGAACTTCTTTCTAAGAGTGAGCATCTCTTGATTTACCCCACATTTACATACGTGACTTCTTATATGAGTAAGGAGGCACTTCTTTGTTGTGAGGTCACACTGGTTATATTGCAAATAGCTAACTTGTTTGGGTAAGTTTAACTTGTACATATGTATGATTATTTTTGCTATTTTGATGCCATATCTTGATTCCCTTATGTCACATTATTAATCTTTATTACGATACACAGTTGGGTTTAAAAGTGCTTAAACTTTTAGAGGATAATATGTTTTGTACTGAGATTGATGATTGACTACCGCATGTACTCACATTCTCTTGGTTGAACATTGTGGCACTATAATGTGTTAGTTTCTTAAGGACAAACAATTGATTTAAGTTGGGGTTGTTGATGTGCGAGCTTGATTCTAGCACATTTAAGGCTTTTAACTCGGAATAATTGTAAATTCTTAAGCAACTTTTATGGTTTTTGATTGTTTTCTCTATGATAGTGTAGGTGAGCTAAGATGTATAAAAAACAATGACAACTGAGTAAAAAGAGATAGATTTTGAGTAAGCCGCCATGATAGTACAGTTGATGACTTGTCTTATAAGTCATCAATATAACGCCCCATACATTCCAAAATATATAAGACCAACTTAGCATCGACGAAAGTATTTAAAATCGAGATAGGTATTTAAGCCTATAGTTAAAGGTAAGTGTTAATTTAAGTAAGAGGATCAAGATTTTTGAAAAAAATAAGATACAATAAGTGTTGTGATTGCTTGGCTTAATTAAGCTAGTAGGCGACCAGTAGGTGCATCACCTACTTATACTATTGGGACAAATTGAGGACTATATTATTGGACATATTTAAGGCCTAAATTAAGTGAAATAAAAAAGGAAGGATAACCAGCCCAATACCTAATCTATTTAAAGCCCAATATTGTGTGATCCAATTAGAAACAAACCAAGTAGGTGCATCACCTACTTGGACTTTTGAGCAGCTTAAACATCCAAGTAGGTGCCACACCTACTTGGAATATTTTTGACCAACTTAAGATATCCAAGCAGGTGCATCACCTACTTAACCAAGTTGTGGCTGAAAAAGAGAAAAAAAAGTGGTTCAACATGCCCCTTTTTTAAAAGTTTAGGACCAGCTCATTCCCTTTAATATTCCATTTGCAAAAATATCAGATTTTCTATATTCTCTGTCTAGCTTCCTTCAAGATCCTAACAGCAACCCTAAATTTCTATTAGGGTTCTTAAGGATTTTCCCTTCTCCAAGTTAAAGGTAGGTGAATAATTCATGTGTTTAACTTAATTTTACCATGTGATATTATGGAAATCATATTATTTATGTGTATAATGTAGGAAAACCCTCTTTAAGCATGGAATTCATATATTTCTTACTTCTAAGAGAATATCTCCATCTTTTGTCCCTCTTTATGTATGTTTTGATGGAGGATTTTATGTGGTTTTGTTTAGAACTCGCAGGATAGTGATTGGAAAGATTATCCTATTACGCTAAAATAGATTTTGGGACTATTTTAGGTATTTTGTGTGGACTATCATGAGGAACGGTGGGATAGACTTATATGGTGCTTGTACTAAGGTAGAAATGAAGGGTGTGATATTAGGGGTATGGTCTGGTGATTTAGTAATGTTGGGACAGTCACAAAGTGCTCCCTTTAGCTTCAATTATGAGATTATTTGAGCACTTTAAATATAATGCAGATGAAATCCAAATGCCGATAGCTATGTAATCCATGAGCTCATAGCGCTGGCTAATTATGAGGTACTATTTTATATCAATAGAACAAAGTGGGTATATTTGAAAAGGTGGAGAAGTCATGGAACCCTCGTAAAGGATAGAAATATTGAATGATATGGTGGCACATCGCCAATTAGATATTGCATGAGGTTACTACCCATATACTCTTGTACATTATTTTATGTGTCATGAAATCAAAGAAGCATTAGAGAACCTTATATGAAGGGTTGTATGGCGTATAGATGATATTAGAGTATAAGAGGCTAAAAGAAGCACCCTTTATTTGATAACTAGGGGCTTACTACTCGGCTACTATTTTGGTGAGTCTAGGTAGCCCAAAATGTTTTAATTAGCTACTAATACTAGTTTTACAACGTACCTTATTATAGATAAGTAATCTGAAGGAAGAAGGTCAATTCATGGTTATATCCAAATGCACAACAAGGTATGTAAGGCTATTTGATTTTTCTGCTTCTTTTGCATGAATCCAACACTTTGTGTTATAAAGTAAGCTTTCTAAATGCTCTTGGTAGCAAATGATATGTAGTGGAAGCATATGATTAAACAGTGTATCTAATGATCTCGTTCCCATTTCTTAGTGTGTTAAAGTACTTCAACATAAGTTTATTACTAGATATATGTGCTAACTCCACCAAGTATTAGCATGCAAGGCTTAAACTGTTTCATCATTAAAACTTAAACTCTTGTCACATGTATCCTTTACGTGAGTCAATAAGATTCTCAAAGACAGATGGTAGGTATGTTTATTTGTTGAGCACACAATTATCCTACTTTCCTCCAACTTGCTTCAATTGGTATATCTAATTATACACCTTATTTTCTCATATGTTTACATGTTCCCTTCATTAGACATCACTCCCATTGTCATTCTCTACAATCTTAGTTCACGTACTCCTTAATTATTCCACTGAATAGTTTTAATATCCCAACTTGGGATGTACATTTGTCCTATGTCAAATCTGTCCATGCGCTTTATTAGTTCCCATGTTCATGTAATCCTTTCATTTAGTATCATTTACTGGGTATTTTATCATCATATAATTAAATAAAGTCCATATCTCTTGGATTGATAGGTTAAATGTCTCCACTTGATATGTGTTTCCATTTGAGCTATCAAACACGTATTGTGTCACATAAACTCTTAAGTATTACATTGGTGTTCAAGATAATTTCCTTGTAGTTGTTACTTCCTTATGCCCATAATCACATATCTCCTACTATATGGTTGGTTGTCCCAAAGCTAACACTATGACTACCAAAATAACCATCTCAAAGATTAAAGAAGTGATGTAAAGTAAATACACTTATATGTGGGTGGTATCCCAGGGGTAGAAGGAACACCTAGCATGGGTCGATCCCATTATTGGGTGGTATCCCAGGGTTGAAAGGAAAGCCAGGCATGGGTCAATCCTGATTTGTAAATTAATGAGGAACATATCCTAAGGGTATAATGCCTAGCATGGGTCATCCTCTTTTACCATTGATCAGCTGGTCATATGTATCATATGGCTTATAAAGATTATAAGGCAAAGAAGAGTAGTAAATAAAATCATGTAATGTACAGTCTTCCACAAGTATAAGTAAAGGTGGTTATTCATCCTTATCTATATATTTATTTATTGATCCACGATTTCATTGATTTCTTATTTCATGTATGGTTATCTCATGCCTTACATATTTAGTACATTAGTTCGTACTGACATCTGATGTGTGAGCTAATGCTAACACATTTGAGGCTTTTAACTAAGAATAATTGCGAAGTCTTAAGAAACTTTTGTCATTTTTGATTACTTTACGTTTGATTTTGCAGAAGAAGCTAATATGTTAGAGAACCAACAAGAATGGAAGCAAATAAGCTGAAATCTGAAGTAAATAGAGGCAAAGTATGGCTGACGACATTTGTGATAAGGCGTCAGCCCTGTGATAAGCTATCAGCTTCATCGTCAGCCATAGATAGAGATTGGGCTAAGTTGAAAGCTATGAAGACATTTTGTGATAGGTCGTCAAGGAGATGATAAGCTGTCAAGAATGCCGTCAGCCTAAGGCAGCACATGAGAACTAAAGCAGAGAATTGACGACATTTGTGATAAGTCGTCAAGGAGATAATAGGGCATCACCAATTATCGTCAGCATTAGGCAGCAACTGTCCAAAGCAAAGAGAAAGTTGATGACATTTGTGATAAGTCGTCAGTCTCCTGATTGACTATCATAAATGGCGTCACCTAATTCGAAGAATTTCTGAATTTTATTATTTTGTTTCCATAAGTAGGGTGAACTATTTAAAGCCTTGTTTAGGGTTTTCTTTGAGAAACGATACTTTGATATTTTCTCTCTTTAACTTCTTAGTTTGAAAAAGCAATTACTTTGAAGAGAATTTAATCATTATTTTGGGATTTCCTTTGTGATTTAATTAGAGAATCTCTAGTTTCTATTCATCTTGTGGTAATTTTATCTTTCAAAGCATGAATTCATCTAGTTGGTTTGATTATTACGTCATGAGTGGCTAAATTCCTTTAACCTGAATTATGGGATCTAGGTTAGGTCTTGATAAGGTACTGAGTGTTTAGGATACGAAAGGTGGTAGGACTTCTTGATAATTCTGATGTTTTAATTATTGTCTGTTGGTTGCAAATGATAGATAACACTTGCTTTGATTTTCTTGAGAAAGAAATCAAATATAGTAGCAAGTGAATTATCAACAGGGACTTGGAAACACTAAACTTCCATTTAATAATCAGTGTTGTAACAAGGTTGTTTAACCTGAGGTAAAATCTGGGCAGTGAATATAGATTCCCTAAGTCTGAGAGGATTAGGTAATTAAATGCTTAAGTAGGTTGAGAGACATTTAATCATAACTTTGATAAAGATAACTTGTTGTCCTACCTATCGTGAGAATCTTGAACCACTAGTAGCATCTGTCAAGTACCAAAATCCTTAGTGAACATAATTCTGGTTTTTCCATAAACTTTTGATTACAAACACTGAAGCTAAAGTGACCAAAATTCATTGTCTAATCTCCAAAACCCCCATTTTAGCTTTTCATATCATCTGTTTGAATTCAACTCGTAGCTATAGTTTCAAATTAGTTTAATCGCCACTCACATTGTTCCCTGTGGATTCGACCCCGACACCAAAAGTTGGGTAAATATATTGACGACGACTGCCTTGCACTAAATTGATGTGTAAGTTGAGTGTTATCAACGTCCCTCATGGGGGCCAGCGTTCCATGTTGTAGGCACAGGTTCTTAGCTGGTAGATCTCCCTAATAGAAGCATAGGATACTCAGCAGCTGTTGGTGAGGTCCATGTTGATTCGGGGCCTTGCTGAGTTTTTACCATATATATTTTGATGGTTTTACAGTCATGGATTCCATTAGAGTCTTTGTAGACACAGTAAAGCAGTCATATGTATTCATAGATTCACATGTCATCTATATCGGTTTGGCTAATTGGTTGGTTTATATATACAACTTTTTATCAGCGATTTCATTAGTATAGTGATTCATTTTCTCATCTAGTTTATTTTTATAGTATGTGTTTCTTTAGTTATTGTCTGCCTCATCCAGTATTGGGGTGTGACAAAAGTGGTATCAAAACAGTTTATCCTAGGGAGTCTACAAAGCCGTGTCTAGTAGAGCCTTACTTATGAATGTGTTGCACGCCACATTTATAATTAAGGGACTACTTGGACATTCAGGAAATGTTACTTTCTTTCATTATCTAGATCGTACGATAGAGCAATGTTAAGAAGCCCATTCACACTTGTACTCTGATCTCTCATATTCATACTATGCCTACTATAGCTAAGTTAATGGTTGCAAAAAGGCCAGTACCACTAATGTCCAAGAAGAAACTTACAATGAAGGGTCTTAAGTTATCAATATTCAGATTAAGGTGAGCCAATTTAGTTTGACCCTCATGGCCCATAATAGTGTAATGGTTGTTGTATTACTTGGACATAAGGTTGAATTTGTACTATTTGTATTGTCCTTGTTCATTTGAGTGTGATATAATAGGGTTTTTAATATTTTTATATAATAAACGTTACCTTAGTCATAAAGATTGGTTGCAATGTTTCCTAGTTTAACTTATTAAAAGGATGTGAATGGTTGTTAGGTCTGAGATTTCCTCCACATGACTCTTTTAATATATAGAATTTAATCCTACAGAGTACATCTAGTACGTTGTTAGTAAATGCATAGGGTTTTTAGAGTTACGCATATTTTGAAAATAGAATCTACTGAACTAGTTTTGTATTGGTTAAAAGAGTCTAGTAGCATGATCTGAAAGGTGAACCTTTTAATGTGATAGTATTACTAGGAATATCGCTAATTAGTTGATAAGGACCAAACACCTACTAGATATCATTCTAGATTTTAGTAATTATTTCCTTATAAAGGACAGTGTATGACCACCCCAAATAGGTAATAAAAACATGCAATCCCTTTTGTGGTTAGAAACTCTAGGATAAGCATTTACAATTGTTCTATATAAGAGTATATGTATACTTGGCTTCTACGGTTCTATGTTTTGGTTATAAAGGATTAGTATATGCTACAACTTAAGGTCAAAAAGGGGATATTGACTGGTTAGGCCTAGGTTGTGATTATCTAGGCTATTTTACATATTAGAATATATAAAATGAGTAGTTATGGTCAAAAAGGGTATTTGTTAGGCATGAAGCAGGTAAGAGAGATACTTAAATGACTCAATATGAATGCATGTTTTGATGCCTAGACTTATTAAATGCAAGAATAGAGAGGCAATCAGAAGATTTTCACTTGACCTAACCTATCATTTAAGGATGCATTTGTATTATCCCTATTAAAATAAGAGATATTTTTTTATGCATATGTATAGGGTTTTGATGGCTTATTAAAATTTTCTTGAAGTATAAAGTACTATTTCACTTGATTCCCTGATATGGCAATTCCCTTGATGCATAGCTTATTTAAATTTCTTGACTAAGGGTGTTGGATTGCCATCTCTTTTTAAGGCACAGGTTTTTAGTCATCACTTATTATGGAAAAATTAGTTAGCATGAATAAACCTATCTAGTTAAGCCAAAAGTGATTAAACCTTAGGTGTTTTAAAATCATGATATAATTTTACATGTACTTGACATTTATGTGTGACTTGCTGTAAATAAGAGTTTATATACTATAGTACCTTTAAATTCCATTAGTAATTTGCTTATCTAAACTTTCATATGGTACTAAACATTGGTTGTATGATGTCCTAGGTCACAGTAGCAAAGATAAGGTTGCCCTTGACCTCCTACTCCTATAAATTGACTGTTAAGGGTTTCTTTTCTATCATGGCCCTAGTGTTTACATTGACTCAGAAGGAAACACCGATGAGGAGGTTAGAAACATAATATGAGGAAATCAATTACATATGTTTTAAGGTAAGCAAAGAATACAGGTAGAATTATCCTATCAGTGGGTTAGCACTAGCGGTAGTATGCTTGCAAATGAATTAGGTATAGTGACCCCATAAGACGCCTCCTAGTTTCCAAATAATCCTATTTGTTATATAATTATACATGCTACATGTTCTATTACTTGTCTAGTTGTTGGCCATATGTCTTTTGTGGGTTATTTTCCAACATATAATATATGTCTTGGAGTACTTACGTATAGATGTTATCTGCTGCATAGAAATCTCATTTATTGCTAATTTATTTCATAGGAATTTGCCTTATATGTCAGTTATTATAGCAATTATTTACCACAGATCACTTGTCCATATTTTAGTTGCATCACAAATTAATTTGATCATGTGCTATAAGCATGAGAATTAGTACTGATGTGTTAAGTATCACCTATAACTAGCCTATATGTTATACTTTCATAAGGCCATTTGCTTATATATGCTACACTTCTCATAGCCTACTTGTTTTGTATATTATTCTTGTGTTAGCTTAGTTTCACTTACTCAATGTGATTTGTGTTTTATAGTTCACTTTCTTACATGGCTTCATTCATATAGCCCACTTGTTTATATATTGTTAAATTATCATAACTTAGTCCTCTACATTATGTGCTCATCTATTCCATTTTCCCAATGTGTTATTCCACTTGCTCGCATATTATAAGGTCTTTTAATCCACCTTCCTATATGTTACATGTCCCGTTCATTAGCTCACATGCTACTTTATGGTTCATATGCTCATTTTCTATATGCTTTAATATCTTGATTTCACATAAATCACATATTTCCATAACTTAATTATCTTTATGTCATAGGTTTATTAGGTTCGTGTAATTATATGTTAAATGCTATTTGGTGCTAAGCTGCTTGTGTGTCATAGATTCAGGGCGATTTATCTATATATTATATTACTCTTTATGCTTATTGATGTGAGTATTAACATATTTGGATAAAGTTACCTCACATTGGGATATAATGAGAATGGCGCCTAGAAAAGGATAGGCATATGAGTGCATCTAGTATAGAACTTACTCATAGGTAGGTGGCTTAGTCTAATAACCTATTCAGAGGTACGATACAAAATATTAGTTTTATGTTGCAACTGTTTGCCTATGATTTCATGTGTCTATTTTACAAAAATTTGTGGGAGATCCATTCTTCATTGTGCTCCCTTAACGATAGTAAAGGACCCAGGATCTATCATATAAGTGAGTCCCCACATCCATTCTTAATTCCTAGGGTTGGAAATTAGGGACAAATGGTTTACCTCCATTGAAGTATTGTCGAAGAACTAAGACATAGAATAAGCTACTTGGGAATGGAAGATGGTAGAAATTCTAAATCCCCTTCCTCATTCCAAACATCAATGAGAGGATCTTAGATTATGAATATGATCTTAAGTTTTACTAGCATTTGTTCATTTTAATGTCATCTGCATGTCATGTGTTTGGGTATATTAAATTTCATAATTCTATGTGTTCTACTCATTTATAGAGGAAATGAGGGAACTCACTATATACTAAAATAGTCTTCATTAAATTACGTGGTCAAGGAAGGATTTTTATTTACCATATTCTCATTTCATATGTTATATCTATTGAGATTCCATGTGAGTCTTGTCTATACGTTCTTTTGGTTAGCCAACAGATTTTGTGTTGTCCTATTTACAAAGGAAACTCCAGTAAATTTTCTTGAGTAGTTCTAGGGTTAATCAAGTCATTAGATATACCTTTCATTCGAGGATGAATGATCCAAAGGGGGGATAATGTAACGCCCCATACATTCCAAAACATATAAGACCAACTTAGCATCAACGAAAGTATTTAAACTCGAGATAGGTATTTGAGCTTATAGTTAAAGGTAAGCGTTAAGTTAAGTAAGGGGATCAAGATTTTTGAAAAAAATAAGATACAATAAGTGATGTGCTTGCTTGACTTAATTAAGCTAGTAGGCGACCAGTAGGTGCATCACCTACTTATACTATTGGGCTGAATTGAGGACTATATTATTGGACATATTTAAGGACCAAATTAAGTGAAAGAAAAGGCGAAGGGTGACCATCCCAATACCTAATCTATTTAAGGTCCAATATTGTGTGATCCAATTAGAAACAAACCAAGTAGGTGCATCACCTACTTGAAATTTTTGAGCAGCTTAAATAGCCAAGTAGGTCCATCACCTACTTGGACTATTTTTGACCAACTTAAGATATCCAAGCAGGTGCATCACCTACTTAACCAAGTTGTGGCTGAAAATGAGAAAAAAAAGCGGTTCAACATGCCCTTTTTTTAAAAGTTTAGGACCAGATCATTCTCTTCATTATTCCATTTAAAAAAATATCAGATTTTCTATATTCTCTCTCTAGCTTCCTCTAAGATCCTAACAACACCCCTAAATTTCCATTAGGGTCCTTAAGGATTTTCCCTTCTCCAAGTTAAAGGTAGGTGAATAACTCATGTGTTTAACTTAATTTTACCATGGAATATTATGGAAATCATATTATTTATGTGTATAATGTAGGAAAACCCTCTTTACGCATAGCAGTCAAATTTTTCTTACTTCTAAGATAATATCTCCTTCTTTAGTTCAAGTGGAAAGAAAATCCAGTTATTGAAGGATAACAAATTAGGAAGATACAAATCTAGAATTCTGAGGTAAGTATCTGCCCTAATTTTGTCCCTCCTTATGTATGTTTTGATGGAGGATTTAATGTGGATTTGTTTAGAACTCATAGGATGGTGATTGGAAATATTATCCTATTATGCTAAAATGAATTTTGGGACTATTTTAGGCTATTTTGTATGGACTATCATGGGGAACGGTTGGATGGCCTTATATGGTGCTTGTACTAAGGTAGAAATGAAGGGTGTGATATTAGGGGTATGGTCTGGTAATTTAGTAATGTTGGGACAGTCACAAAGTGCTCCCTTTAGCTTCAATTGTGAGATTATTTGAGCACTTTAAATATAATGTAGATGAAATCCAAATGCCGATAGCTATGTAATCCATGAGCTCATAGCGCTGGCTAATTATGAGGTACTATTTTATATCAATAGAACAAAGAGAGTATATTTGAAAAGATGGAGAAGTCATGGAACCCTCGTAAAGGATAGAAATATTGAATGATATGGTGGCACATCGCCAATTAGATATTGCATGAGGTTACTGCCCATACACTCTTGTACATTGTTTTATGTGTCATGAAATCAAAGAAGCATTAGAGAACCTTATAAGAAGGGTTTTATTGCGTATAAATGAGATTATAGTATAAGAGGCTGAAAGAAGCGCACTTGATTTGATAACTAGGGGCTTATTGTTCGGTTACTATTTTGGTGAGTCTAGGTAGCCCAAAAAGTTTTAATTAGCTACTAATACTAGTTTTACAACTTACCTTATTGTAGATAAGTAATCTGGAAGGAAGAAGGTCAATTCATGGTAATATCCAAATGCGCAACAAGGTATGTAAGGCTATTTGATTTTTCTGTTTCTTTGGCATGAATCCAACACTTTGTGTTATAAAGTAATCTTTCTAAATGCTCGTGGTAGCATATGATATGTAGTGGAAGCATATGATTAAACAGTATATCTAATGATCTCGTTCCCACTCCTTAGTGTGTCAAAGTACTTCAACATGAGTTTATTACTAGATATATGTGCTAACTCCACCAAGTATTAGCATGCAAGGCTTAAACTATTTCATCATTAAAACTTAAACTCTTGTCACATCTATCCTTTACGTGAGTCAATAAGATTCTAGAAGACAGATGGTAGGTATGTTTATTTGTTGAGCACACAATTAGCCTACGTTCCTCCAACTTGCTTCAATTGGTTTATCTAATCATACACCTCATTCTCTCATATGTTTACATGTTCCCTTCATTAGACATCACTCCCATTGTCATTCTCTACAATCTTAGTTCACATACTCCTTAATTATTCCATTGAATAATTTAAATGTCCCAACTTGGGATATATATTGGTCCTATGTCAAATCTGTCCATGCGCTTTATTAGTTCCTATGTTCATGTAATCCTTTCATTTGGTATCATTTACTGGGTATTTTATCATCATATAATTAAATAAAGTCCATATCTCTTGTATTGATAAGTTAAATGTCTCCACTTGATATATGTTTCTATTTGAGCTATCAAACGCGTCTTGTGTCACATAAACTCCTAAGTATTACATTTGTGTTCAAGCTGATTTCTATGTAGTTGTTACTATCTTATGTCCATAATCATATATCTACTACTATATGGTTGGTTGTCCTAAAGCTAACACTATGACCCCCAAAATAACAATCTCAAAGATTAAAGAAGTGATGTAAAGTAAATACACTTATATATGGGTGGTAGCTCAGGGGCAAAGCCTAGCATGGGCCGATCCCTACATGGATTTATGGGTGGTATCCCAGGGGTGGAAGGAACACCTAGCATGGGTCGATCCCATTATTGAGTGGTATCCCAAAGGTGAAAGAAAAGCCTTGAATGGGTCAATCCCGATTTGTGAATTGATGAGGAATGTATCCCAAGGGTATAATGCCTAGCATGGGTCATCCTCTTTTACCTCTGATCAGCTGGTCATATGTATCATATGGATTATAAATATTATAAGGCACAGAAGAGTTGTAAAGAAAATCATGTAATGTACAGTGTTCCACAAGTGTTAGTTAAGGTGGTCGTTCATCCTAATCTATATATTTATATATTGAACCACAATTTCATTGATTTCTTATTTCACGTATGGTTATCTCATGCCTTACATATTTAGTTCATTAGTTCGTACTGACGTCCCTCATAGGGGACCAGCGTTCCATGTTGCCGGCACAGGTTCTTAGCTGGTAGATCTCCCTAATTGAAGTATAGGATACTCAGCGGCTGTTCCTGAGGTCTAGGTTGATTCGCGGCCTTGCTGAGTTTATACCATATATATTTTGATGGTTTTGCAGTCATGGCTTCCATTAGAGGATTTGTAGACATTGTAAAGCAGTCATATGTATTAATAGATTCATATGTCATCTATATCGGTTTGGCTAATTGGTTGGTTTGTATATACAACATTTTATCAATGATTTCATTAGTAGGTTGGTTTGTATATACAACTTTTTATCAAAGATTTCATTAATATAGTGATTTATTCTCTCACCTAGTTTATTTTTATAGTATGTGTTCCTTTAGTTATTGTCCGCCTTATCCAGTATTGGGGTATGAAAGTCAACTTTGTGAATAGCCTTCAGGAATATCGTCAGCCTAAGGCAGTGTGTAGGAGTTGCAGTGAAGTATTGATGACATTTCCTGAATGTCGTCAATATCCTAATAAGTCATCAGGTATTATCGTCAGCCGAAGGTATCAAAACGTGAAATAGGAAGAGGAGTTGACGACATGTCTGATAAGTCATCCACATCTTGATAAGCCGTCACATGTCGTCGTCACCTGTGAGAGGAAAAAAACTGTAATTTGTGATTTTCTTCAAAACTTAGGCTGAGTATTTAAGGTAGAGAGTAGGGTTTTCTAGGGCATCGGGAACTTCACGACTAATTCAGTTTTCTCTCCAGTTGTTGGTTAGAACATTACAATTCCTTTTTGGGAGATTATTATGTTTTTCTGGGCATTTCTACTGTGATTGTGAAGGAGAAACAACAATCGCTAATCATTAGTCTGTAAGTTATCATCCATAGAATTATGAATGCAATTTGTACTGTTGCTTTTTACATCATAAGTAGCTAATTTCCTTAACCCGAATTGTGGGATCTATGGGTTCGGTCTTGTAATGTCACTAATGGGTCAAGAATCATGAGCTTTTAGGGACTTATGGATAATTCCTCTGTTGTACACGTTATCTATTGGTTGCAAACGATAAATTATGCCTAACTAGTGATTTTCTTGAAATGGGGACTTGGAAGAAATAAACTTCTATTTAATAATTAACGCTGTAAAAAGGTTAATTAACTTGATAAAATCTTGTTCATTAATATGAATTCCCTAAGTTCGAAAGGATTAGGTAATTGAATGCCTAAATAGGTTGAGAGATATTTAGGTATTTCTCCAATACAGATGATCTATTACTCCTATCTGTAACAAAAATCTTAAATCTCTACTAGTGTATGTCAAGCACCAACACCCATAGTGAACATAGTTCTGGTTTCTTCCATAATATTAACTTGAAACACTGAAATATTGGAAACAAGTGATAAACTTGAAGTGAGAACTAACTACCATTTTAATCTAAAAAAACCCATTTACCAAAACTATGAACTATCAGTTGATTGGCTCACGATTAACTTAATTTAACACTATATTCCCTATGGGATTGACCCCAGCCTAGTTGTGTTATATATTTGATAACAACCACTTACTCTCTCGTAAGAGATTTGTAATTTGGGCGTATCAAATTTTGGCACCATTACTGGGGAATACGGTTTTCAATTAAGTTTATGTGTGCTAATTGACTGTTACTCAAGTTTCCTAATTTTACTTTTATTTGTTGTTTTTGTTCTCTGCATTAGTTAGTATGTAGGGCAAGTACATGGAGTTCAGGTGAACTATTATTACCAGTACATCCGAAACCTCAGTTGATCGGTAGAATGGCAGACCCATAAAAAACAGGAAGACTAGCCGCCTTGGCTAGGGCTCAAGTAAATCTACAGAATGTAGATAACCCAGGTTGGGTACAGAATTCGGATGAAGAGGACCTGGGAGACAAAGAATTGTTGAACCCTGCCAACCCAAGGAGTGCAGAGAATGTAGCCACACCGATGAACTGGAATGTGAATAGAAATCATCCATTCCAAGTAAGACTGGATCACCAACCTGTGCAATATGATTAAAATGATGATGATGATGAAATAGATGGAGCTTGTGCTACTGAAGTGATTATTCCACCACCTTTAGCACCAGGAGCAAAGTTTAATATTAATAGTACAATGATTTAACTCCTCCATCTGAAGGGGTTGTTCGGTGGACTTTTGGGAGATATTCCCAATCTACATTTAGTGAACTTTATCACTATTTGCAAGTCCTTTTGATAACCCGAGAGTAGGACAAAATGCTATTTTTCTGCATTTATTTCTATTTTCTCTGTCTGCGGAAGCAACATTGTGGCTTAATAAGTTGATGCCTGGTTCTATAACCAACTGGAGGCAGTTGAAAGAGGCTTTCCTAGAAAGGCTCTTTCCGCCTTCCAGGAGGGTACAGTTAAGGGATAAGATCAGTAACTTTAGAAAGCTCCCAACAGAAGCTCTTTATGAGGCATGGAAGAGGTTCAAAAAGAAGCTGATGTAGTGCCCGAACCATAATATGACAGATATTCACCTGATGGAGAAACTTTATCGGGCTTTGGACCCTATTACAAAGCCAGTTGTTGATAATGCTGCAAGAGGATCATTTGTAGATCTCACTTTTCAAGAGGCCTCTAAGATGCTGGGTCGGATGACCAAATAAAGTAGGCATACCAGGGATTCTGTGGTAGCAAGCCCTATTATGTCTATTGGCATGAATGCAGAACAACGTAAGAAAGAGGAAGAACGCAATCAAGACATGGTATACTTGAAGAAGTATATGGATTTGCTAACCAAGCACTTATTATTTGCAAAGATTGAAAAGGTGAAAATGATTGCATCCTAAGGTAGAGAGGAATCTGATTTAGAAGAAGAGGCAAACTATTTGAATAACCAGGGGGTTTTCGAGGCAATAGACAAGGAAATCAAGGTCGGATATAAGGATCAAGATCAAGGAAACTGGAAGAGCAAGAATGATAGAAGTGGGTTGTATGTACCTCTCGGTAGAAGAGATAATACTACAACTAGCTCTGGCAAGATGTCCATGGAGGACATGATGGAGAAATTTTTAAATGAAGTTGAGGCTACAAACTCTGGGGTGGATACCATGAAGACCGATTTGTCCTCTATGATTCAGTTGGTAAACTCACACTCTACTTCAATCAAACAGTTAGAATAGCAAATGTGCTAACTTTCTGCAGGATTGACTCAGCGAAAGAGTGGAACACTGTCAAGTGATACAATTTAGATCCCTCGGAATGATGTTTCATGCGTGGCCATTACTACATGGAGTGGAAATATTTTATCAGGCCCTTTTATGGTCAAAGATGTGAATCATGAGGTGATAAAAAATGATGTCGAACCTGAAAAAATTAATCCAGTAGAGTCTAAGAAGTGATATGGCATTGATATCACTTCTGATCACCGATTGGTTAATGAGTTGAAAAAAGAGAGAGAAAGAAAAGGAAGGAGTGGTTAATACTCTCCCAAAACCACCACCTCCCTTTCCTTAGAGATTGAGAAAGAAGGCCGATGATACAAAATTTAGTAAATTCATGGCAATGTTAAAGCATCTGACAGTGAATGTGCCTTTGATAGAGGCACTTGAAAAAATGCCAGGATATGCTAAATTTATGAAGGATCTTTTGACAAAGAAAAGACCAGGGATCTACAAACCGGTGGATAATCTTCATCATTATAGTGATATTTCTACAAGGTCCTTGGTATAGAAGAAAACAGATCTTGGAGCATTTACTATTCCCTGTACGATTGGGTCTCTGGAATTTTCTAAGGCCTTATATGATCTGGGAGCGAGCATTATCTGATGCTGTTAGATGTTTCTAAAAAGTTGGGCTTGGGAGGCCCCACACCTACCAACATGCGACTTATGATGGCGAATAGGTCTGAAAAAATAACCTGTTGGTATTTTGTATGATGTGTTAGTGAAGATGTCTAGCTTCATATTTCCTATGGATTTCGTCATTTTGGATTGCGAGGTGGACTTTGAGGTGCCCATAATCTTGGGTCGACCTTTCCTCCCAATCAAAAGTGTGTTGATTGATCTGCGAGCTAATGAGCTTTTATTTAGGATGAATGATGAAGTGGTGCAATTTGATGTATGCTAATCAATGAAGCAGCATAAATAAATGAGTGTGTTCTCAATTGTTGATGTATATTATGATGAAAAGCAGGAGGTCTTAATAGAGGAGAAATTTGTTGTAGATCCCCTAGCTGCAGTGCTGATGAATTTTGATCGTGAAGGAATTGGGGAGTACGAAGAGATTATTTGTGCTTTGACAGGAATAGGGTCATACTATTATGCTCCTAAAACACTAGATCTTGATCTTTCTAATCGACTAACACCACCGGCTAAGCCATCCATTTAAGATCCACCAGTGTTGGAATTGCAAAAACTACCAGGGCATCTAAGGTACGTGTTTTTGGTAAATAGAAACATGTTACCCGTGATTATTTTAGCTAATTTTGGTGAGAAGAAGGTGGAAGCACTTATTTCGGTGCTCCAAAGGTATAAAAGAGTAATAGATTAGACTATTACTGGTATTATTGGCATTTCCCCTGGCGTCAACACTCATAAAAAACAACTTGAGGAAGATTGTACTCCAACCATCGACCATCAATGACGACTTAACCCACCAATGCAAGAGGTGGTTAAGAAGGACATTATTAAGTGGCTGGATGCAGGAGTGATTAATCCTATTTCTGATAGTAAATGGGTGAGCATAGTTCAATGTGTGCCCAAGAAAGGGGGCATGACTATTGCAAATGAAAGAAATGAGTTTATTCCACTCAGGCCTGTAATGGGATGGAGAGTTTGCATGGACTAAGACAAACTAAACTCATGGACTTCAAAAAACCACTTCCCGATGCCCTTTACGGATCAAATACTTGATCGATTGGCAGGCAGGGGGTGGTATTTCTTTTAGGATGGTTATTCTGGATATAATCAAATTTGTATTTCTCCCGTAGATAAGGAGAAGGCAACATTCACATGCTCGTATGGTACTTTATTATTCAAGCAAATGGCGTTTGGGTTATGTAATGCTTCTGCCACCTTCCAATGGTGTATGATGTCTATTTTTTTAGATATGGTTGAGGACACCTTGGAGGTGTTCAAGGATGATTTTTCTGTGGTAGGAGATTCATTTTAGCTATGTTTGGAGAACCTGAGTAGGGCCTAGCAACGATGTGTGGAATTCAATTTGGTGCTTAATTGGGAGAAATACCACTTTATGGTGAAAGAGGGCATTGTTCTTAGGCACAAAATTTCAGAAAAAAGGATAGAGGTGGATTGAGCCAAGGTAGAGATTGTTGAGAAGCTACCACCCCCTATTTTAGTGAAGAGAGTGCGAAGTTTCCTTGGATATACTAGATTCTACCGGAGGTTTATAAGAAACTTCTCGATGATTGCAAATCCACTATGCAAACTTTTGGAGAAGAAAGCTAAGTTCTCCTATGATAATGATTGCTTGAAGGCATTTGAGTGCCTTAAAAAGAAGCTGGTTGAGGCCCCTATTATTGTTGCACCGGATTGGTCAAAACCGTTTGGAGATCATGTATGATGTAAGTGATGTTGCTCTTGGAGCTGTGTTGGGAAAAAAGAAGGATAAATTGTTTCATCCGATCTACTACGCCAACGAAGCATTGAATGGAGCTCAAAAGAACTACACTGTCACCAAACAGGAACTCTTAGCTGTAGTTTATTCTTTTAAGAAATTCAGGGCTTATCTGCTAGGGACCAAGGTCGTGGTCCACACTGACCACGTAGCCTTGAGGTATTTGATGGATAAGAAGGATGCAAAACCAAGTTTGATTAGATGGGTGTTTCTGCACAAAGAATTTGAATTTGAAGTCAAAGAGAGTAAAGGTTATGAAAACTAAGTTGCGGATCATCTATCTAGGATGGAAGGTGAACAAACAGCCCGAGATGAACTTGAGATAAATGATGCATTTTTGGATGAGGAGATCTTGGCTGCTTCTATGGAGAAATGCCTTGGTATGCTAATTTTGCAAACTATGAGGTGAGCGAATTAATCCCGAAAAATCTTTCCTTTCACCAAAGGAAGAAATTTCTCCATGATGCGACCTATTACTTCTGGGATGAACCATATTTATTCCGAAGATGTGCAGACGATATCATAAGAAGGTGTGTTCCAGAAGTAGAGATGTTGATTATATTAGAAGCATGTCATGCTTCTCCTGTTGGAGGTCATCATGTTGGTGATCGGACTGCTCAAAAAGTGTTGCAAAGTGGCTACTACTAGCCGACTTTATACAAGGATACATACGAGTTTGTGCGTAGATATGACCAATGTCAGAGGCAAGGGTCAATCTCCAAACATCATAAGATGTCGATGTCTAAGATGATGGAGGTAGAGTTGTTTGATGTATGGGTCATCTACTTTATGGGACCTTTTGTAAGCTCATACAGGTTGAAATATATTCTGGTTGCTATAGATTACTTATCAAAATGGGTTGAGGCCATCGCTTTAGTCGATAATGAAGGGAAGAGAGTCATCGCATTCCTCAAGAGAAATATCTTCTCTCGATTTGGGGTTCGACGCACCATTATAAGCGATGATTGGTCCCACTTCTATAACAAATGGTTTTGAGTTGCATTAGCAAAGTACGGTGTCAAGAAACATAAGGTGGCAACTCCATACCACCCATAGACTAGTGGGCAAGTGGAGGTTTCAAATAGAGAGATCAAAGCCATCCATGCTAAGACTGTGAATGCTAGAAGGTAAGACTGGTCTAGGAAGCTGGACGATGCACTTTGGTCATATAGAACAACTTTCAAGACACCATCGGCATATCACCATACCAGCTGGTTTAGGGTAAGGCATACCATCTGCCAATCGAATTGGAGTATAAGGCGTTGTGGGCACTCAAATGAATCAATTTGAATTGGAATGAGGTAGCGGAGTTGAGGTTGGGGCAATTGAATGAGATGGATGAATTTCGTGTCAATGCATATGAATGAGCAGATCTCTACAAAGAAAGGATGAAAAAGTACCATGATCGAAGGATTGCACAGTGAGACTTTAAAAAAGGTGACTTGGTACTCCTCTTCAACTCCAGACTAAAGCTGTTCCCAAGTAAGTTGAAATCAAAGTGGTCCAGCCCATTCAAAGTGAGTCAAGTTTACTCATCTGGAGTAGTTGAGCTCAAGAATGAGGACGGGAGTGTCTTTAAGGTAAATAGGCAGCGAGTGAAGCTATACATTGGTCCAATGGACTCAATAAAGTGTATAGCCACCGTATATCTCGATGAAGTCTGAGTAATCAAGATAACTGAGTTGCACCGCAATACTAAATCAGGCGCTATTGGGCGGCAACCCAAAGTTTTTTTTTATGTTTAATGCAAGTTACTTTCATTTATTTAGTTTATTTCTATTTTAAAGATGGTGATCGTAATATACTGATAAGGTGTGCAGGGATCTAGATGAAATTGATGTAGCAATCCTGACGACATGTGTGACGAGCTATCATAATTGTGATAAGCCATTAGATTTTGTCGTCAAAGGAGCCAAAAATGAGGTATGTTCTGGATAAGGCTGACGACATCTGCGATATACTATCACACTTATGATAAGCCATCAGAAGTTGTTGTTAGAAAATTTGAAATTAAGAAACACTCTACCTTGATTCATGTAATCCTGGACCTAATTAATGAAATCCGACCCAACCCACATGCCAGTCTTCTAACCTTCCCGTTTTTTTTTTGTTTCTTTAGTTTATTTCTTTTCCATTTTTAGTTTATTCTCTTTCTTATTTTCATTATTTCCTAGTAAAACAAGAAAATTTCTTTCCTTGTTGACCGTTGCTTTAGATTTCAATAGCAAGCACTACCTTGTCCTTTCATTTTCTCTATCCCATTCGAGAAGCAAAGTCAAAATTATGTAAGTTTCTAAGTCGCCGAATAGGTATGCTCAAAGCTCATCTCTTCTTCTTTTTTGTAAGTAGTGGGAATGATATAAACCTTGATTTTCAAGGGTATTGAGTCAAAGTGTAGCAAAGCATTGTGTAAAAACTGAAATTAGGGTTTACAGTTATGTATTAAGCATAAAAATCTGAAAATTCAGACCAAGAATGTTACTCCATGGTGTTGAGAAAGAATTGGGATGATAATCATGTTAAAATTGAACTGGGGAATGTGTTATAAACTAACGACATGTCTGATAAGCTATCATAAATATGATGGCCTATTAGACTATGTTGTCACAAGTATAAAAAAAGGGAGCCTGTTCTGTTTAAGGCTGACAACATAGCTGATAAGCTATCACAAATGTGACGGCTTATCAGACTATGTCATCACAACTTTCTTCAAAGGCACTGATAAACCCCTTTCAAGAGATTTCAAAATTAATCTGCATTCTTGTGTTCTTTAACCCTGGGTATTGAGTATTTGTTTTCTCTTGTTACATAGTTTATTATGCCACCAAAAGAAAAATCAACTAAAGTATCAAAGAAGGTGTCTAAGGGAAGCGTACCTTAGAATCTCTTTGATGAGCTTGACTATGAAGAATAAGAGCCACAACTCAAAAGGTACCAAAAAAAAAGTATAGTCCAAAGGTAGATTCACCTTCTCCATAATCTTAGGAAGAGGTACATGAACAAAGTGAGACTGAAGAATCATCATCATCTGTGCATACACCTTTTGAGAAGACAGCTTCTGAGTAACCAAAATCTACCTCTAAACATACATCATCTACACAGCTTAACTCGGAAAACCTTCATTAGAGAACCCTTCTTCTGATCAGCAACCGGCCAGTGAAGATTCCCTGATACAGAAATCTGATCAAATGCAAGAACCCAGGTGTCAGAGAAAGTGCTAGATGGAAAATTCCCGGGGCAAAGACAATTTTCTATGACGGGCTTCTCAGAACTCTAAGAGAATCTATTAAAAGGCTAATTTTTAAAGAAACGAGAATTATTACTATTGGGTTGAGCAGATATCCGTCAATAGAGCAGACATTCCGAGACTACGACTTGGCATGGACCATAAAAGGAGGTAATTCATTCTACCCTTCACTAGTTCATGAATTCTATGTGAACTACCAGGCTACCTTGAAAAACATATGTAAGCAAAAGAAAAAAGTGGCAAATAAGCCCTTGTTGGAGAAAGTTTCGGTGAGGGGCGTAATGGTAGATCTCTCAATATAAACTATCAATAGATTCCTTCGTGGTCTTGAATTCACTCCTCAAGTTAATTTACCAACATTCAACTCTCGGTTAAAGGATCATGCAAAATAACGTCCTTGTTTAGCACACATCATAGCTGAAGAAGAATCGGAATGGTTGACTAACCTAAATAAAAGAATAGTCAAGTCCTCCTTTACTCAAGAGGCAAGGTTTTGGTGGGGTGTCGTATGCACTTAGTTTATACCTACGGTGGGAGATAATATTCTTGGTGATGATAGAGCAGTGTTAGTCGCGAGCCTCATAGCTAAGCTTTATTTAAACTTCGGGGAAATTTTTGCTAATGAAATTAAGATTCGGGTATCAAGACCCGAGACTGCATATCCTTTCCCTTATCTCATCATAAAGCTGTGCTGGGATGTTAATGTACCAAATATTGTAGGGATAGATTACAAACTTCCTGCTAAGAAAACCCACAACCCTATGAGATACGAAGAAAACCACCCTAGGCTTATTCTAGACAAGGGAATAGGGGTTGCATTAGATCCAGTCATGGTTGCTGAATTACAACCATCTGCTACTGGTACTCCCTCAGTACCAAATATGAAGGTGCAAACTTCCGAAGCTGTACAGCCAATACCCCCTGCAGGGGTGAATCCATTACATGAGAATGAAGAAAACCCTGCAGCAGCAGCTTAGGTATCAACATTGACATTTAATGCTCTTAATTTCAGGAGAGTGGAAAAACAAGCAAGGCGATGCGAGGCACAACTATAACAATTTGCCAACCAGTTTGCCTCGGCCATGGATAAGAGGATCAGGGTAGCCCTTGAACCCTTTCAGGCTTTGCTTGGTGGGTTGATAAGTTGGAGAACCGTTTAAATGCAAGGTTAAGACAAATGTCTACCCCAGATATTGAATAATTTAGAGAAATACTGGACAAAGTGTAAGCTGATGTTGGGGCATTACAGCAGCACCAACTTATGGGTTCTGTGGATCCAGTTATTGATTATTCTGAGGATGAAGTTCCCTTGCTTTATCTTAATAGGGATCCAGTGAAGCATAGGAAGAAGAAGGGAAAGAAAAAAGATAAGGGTAAGAGAAAAAGGCATGATAGCGACCAAGAAAGAAAAGTGAAGAAGAAAGCAAGAAAGAAGGATGAGAAAGTAGAGATGAAAAAGGCAATGCAAGTGTCCCAAGTAGATAATAAGAGATGGGAGGATGACCTAAGAGCTAGGGTTGTAGCGCCTCAACCAGTGGGCCGCCAATAACTATTAGGCCAGATGTGTCAGAATGGAGAGAGGCTCCTGATGGAGATGTGGCAGCTAAGGATGTAGCAGTAGGATCAGCTACTCATGATTCACGTTCTTGAGCCACTACAGGTATGTTCAAACCACTATGATTTAAGTTTTTTTTAGATTTACATTGGGGATAATGCATGCTCTTTTTTATTGGGGTAGGGTATCTGTTTGTTTTCTTGTTGGGTTGGTGGTTTGCTCAGTGTTATATTTAACTAGGATAAGTGTTATGTTTAACTAGGAGAGTTTGTATGGCAGTCATCATTGTTGATTTTTGAAACACCTCTTCAATGGTATGTTTTATAACTGTGTGATGTGCATCTATGTGTGACCACTGTGCATCTTGTTTTGGCATTAGTACTAGTGATATGATAATCATTGCTAATAAATTGCATGATCCGGCTAGGTAGTAGCTTGCGATGTACTAGGTTCCTATGTGTGTATGAGACATTACTTGGTTCCCATTGTGTGTAAATCCATAACTTGCCCGGTTGGTCTTGCCTTGGTTATAGGATAGTGGTTAGGAAAGGATCATAGGCCGTTGTTGATGTTAGTTCACTTTTTGCCTAAATAACCTTCCCTGTGTGAATGATATCTCTTGATCCCAATTTTGAGCCTAAATGCCTCTTTCTTTGTTTTTGTACGTATCACCTTCCTATTTTTATCACAATGAACTTATTTTGGCCCTGGTCCTTCTTGGACATTGTGCACTTTGACTTAGGAAAATAGCCTAAGTTGAGGATTACTATCATAGGGGTGCGTGATGCAAAATGAGTATGAAGAAAGGTAAAATAAGAGAAAAGAATAAAAGGTTTGGTGCGGTGGAAGAAGGGTAAGAATAGAAAAGTTGTGAAAAAAAAGATATAATTGACAAAAAGACCGCGCTCATCTGGAATATGCTGTGATAAAAAAAGAGAAGATTAGGTAAAGGATAATAAGTGAGATCCCAAAAGTTAGTGTAAGTGTCAAGGAGGCTTAGTCACTTTAAATATCATCTAGTATCATACCAGACCCTATCCTACATTACAATCCGAAATAAGGCCTATAGTGATCCTAGCTTTCGTGTCTGAAAACCTCGTTAATGAAAATAAGGGCAAGCTTATGGTATTTGGCATACACTGACTGGAACTCTTTTCTGAGAGTGAGCGTTTCTTAATTGTCCGCACGTTTACATACGTGCCTTCTTATATGAGTAAGGAAGGACTTCTTTGTTGTGAGGGCACACTGGTTATATTACGAATTGCTAACTTGTTTGGGTAAGTGTAACTTGCGCATGCTTATTATTGCTAGTTTGAAGCCATATCTTGATTCCCTTGTGTCAGATTATTAATCGTCATTAAGATACATAATTGGGTTTAAAATTGCTTGAACTTGGAGAGGATAATAAGTTTTGTACTGAGATTGATGATTTACTGCCTCATTTACTTCACATTCTCTTGGTTGAACATTGTGGCACTATAATGTGTTAGTTGTTTGAGGACAAGCAATTGTTTTAAGTTGGGGGCGTTGATGTACGAACTTGATGCCAGCATATTTAAGGATTTTAACTCAGAATAATTGTAAATTCTTAAGCAATTTTTATGGGTTTTGATTGTTTTCTCTGTGATAGTGCAGGTGAGCTAAGATGTACAAAAACCAACGACAACTGAGTAAAAAGAGATAGATTTTGAGTAAGCAGTCTTGATAGTATAGTTGAGGACGTCTCTGATAAGTCGTCAACTTTGTGAATAGCCATCAGGAATATCGTCAGCCTAAGGCAGTGTGTAGGAGTTGCAGTGAAGAGTTGACTACATTGTCTGATATGTCATCAACATCCTAATAAGTCATCAGGTATTGTCGTTAGTCGAAGGCAGCAACATGTAAAATAGGAAGAGAATTTGATGACATGTCTGATAAGTCATCAACATCCTAATAAGCCGTCATATGTTGTCGTCACCTGTACGAGGAAAAAAATTGTAATATGTGATTTACTTCCAAAATTAGGCTGAGTATTTAAGGCAGAGAGTAGGGTTTTCTAGGGCATCGGGAACTTCATGACTAATTCAGTTTTCTCTCCAGTTGTTGGTTGGAACATTACAATTCCTTTTGGGGAGATTATTATTATGTTTTTCTGGGGATTTGTACTGTGATTGTGAAGGACAAACAACTATTGCTAATCATTAGTCTATAAGTTATCATCTATAGAATTATTAATGCAATTTTTACTGTTGCTTCTTACATCATGAGTAGCTAATTTCCATAACCCGAATTGTGGGATCTATGGGTTTGGTCTTATAATGTCACTAGTGGGTCAAGATTCGTGAGTTCTTAGGGACTTTTGGATAATTTCTCTATTGTACACGTTATTTATTAGTTGCAAATGATAGATTATGCCTAACTAGTGATTTGCTTGAAATAAGAAATCAAATCTAGTGCGAAGTGAATTATCTACAGGGACTTGGAAGCATTAAACTTCCATTTAATAATTAACGTTGTAACAAGGTTAATTAATCTGATAAAATCTGTTTCATTAATATGAATTCCCTAAGTTCAAAAGTATTAGGTAATTGAATTCCTAAATAGGTTGAGAGACATTTAGGTATTGCTCTAATACAGATGATCTATTACTCCTATCTATAACAAGAACCTTGAATCGCTACTAGTGTATGTCAAGCACCAACACCCATATTGAACATAGTTCTAGTTTCTTCTATATTATTGACTTGAAACACTGAAATATTGGTAACAAGTGATAAATTTGAAGTAATAAATAACTACATGTTTAATCTAGAAAACCCCCCATTTACCGAAAACTACTAACTATCAGTTGATTGACTCACGAATAACTTAATTTAACACCATATTCCCTGTGGGATTCGACTCTAATCTAGTTGGGTTATATATTTGACAATGACCGCTTACTCTCTCATAAGAGAGTTATAATTTGGGTGTATCATTAGCCACAAGAATGGATCCCAAGGAAGGACCCTCCGAGTTAGAATTTTTAACTCAGACCAAATGATAAAGACATCCCTTGCAAATCAACTTCCAGGCTTTAAGATATGATATGAATCTTTCCTTAGGCACTATAGAACCCCTTCCCTCTTAATGAATGGCTCACTATGGATTTAAACATGACCTTATAAGTTCAATAATCTAAGGAGGCATAGCACGAATGCAACCAGTCCATCCAAAATATGACATTAAAATCAACTATGTCTAACTATATCAAATATAACAAAGTTTCTCTGCCACTAACAGATACCACACAGACCCTATAACCTCTTCTAGCAACCATAGAGTCACCAACTGAGGTAGAAACAAAAAGGGATCAAGGATATACTCAAGACCGAAACAAAAATATACAACCACAAATGGGGTCACATAAGAAAGAGTAGACCCCAGATCAAGCAAAAAATACACATCATGAGAAAAAAGTCATAATATACCAGTAATGACATCGGGTGATGCCTCAGAGTCATGGTGGGTAGCAAGTGTATACAAGTAATTCCAACCAGTATCGGTACTAGAAGCAAAAGCAGCACCCATTAATGCAGGAGCTGATAAAGTTGCAACAGGAATTTTATTTGCCACTGAAGAGGCCTTAGAAGGACAATCCCTCTGCAAGTGACCAATTTGACCATATTTAAAATACCTATTCCTCCCCACTTCACAAAAACCACGGTGCACCTGCCCGCAGAATCTACAAAGAGGATATGATGGAGTTGGCTGAGCCTTACCAACCTGAGATTGGGCACTATGTTCCCTCAACCCACTATTATGTTGAGAACGATGATCACCCGATACCTTTGGATAAGGAGCACTAGTTGTACAGTAGGAACCAAAGCTCCCCCACTTCTTCTTAGACCACTTTCCACCATATCTACCACTTTGCTGCTGACCTCCACCCTAATCAAAAAGTCTAAACTTCTTATTCTGCCTTTCCTTATCTTCGTCTGCTTTCTTATCTCTTCCTCAACCTGTTGTATATACACAACTAATCTAGAGATATCCATATCTTTTTTCAACAAGGCAGCCTTACTCTATAGAATTAAATCGCAAGATAACTTAAAATCAAATTTCCTCATTCTAGCCCTCGTGCTACACACTAACTCATGAGTATATCGAGACAACTAATAGAATTTCAAGGGATACTTATTAACTGTCATCCTACCTTGCTTCAGATTAATAAACTCTTCTTCTTTGTAGAAAATCATAAAAGAAATCATCCCACAGTATGGATTCACCATCATCTCCCCTAGAATGTTCTCATTCCTCATGGCATTGGTATGCTACATACTTTAGTTGATAGGTAAAAAATTCCACACCCACCATATTAGTAGCATGCATATTCTAGAAGATCTTCTCCATCTCATCGATAAAGTTTTGAGGATCTCAACTTTAGAACCAGTGAACGTAGAAGGACTCAACCTCACAAATTTGCAAACCCTTATGGCCTCAAAAGATGGAGTAACAGAAGTTATACACTCAGATTGAGCCAACTGATCTAACATATGAATAGAATCACAAAATTCCACATTTGACATATCATCTTTAGGAGCATGAGAAGGACTAGAGGGGATCGGTGGAACTCCAGAAGGACAATCAGGAATTGGACTCCTAAATCGAGACTGTACCCCATAAATAGGGTGTGTCCCATCAGCATTGTCCTTAAGACAGATAGAGGATTTTCCATGATCTTCAGATTGTTAGGGAGGCATGATTTGAAAAGTGAACACACGAGAATTAGAGAGACTCAAGACCTTAGACTCTAAATTTTGAAATAAGACAACAAGAAAAGGAAGAATTCCTAAATACCTCATAGCTTTTCCCTTATAGGTGTGGCATGCTACACACCCATAAATAAGAATCTACTTGACATGGATTTGTTGGACACCCAATGACACTGAACTTGGATCTGATACCACTTTGACACAACCCAAACTATGGCCTAGTCGTGTCGAGTATCTCAAGTCACACGTGGACTAGAGATCACCCCCTGTACCTAACCAACCCAAACATAACACCTCCTAAAGTTAGATGAATTTCAAACTTATAACAAGATAGCATGCAACAGCTTAAGAAAATTTTAATACATGTCCATGAACAACCACTAACGACTGGCCAAACAATCATCCGACACCGCCCAATAATTGAAGTGGTCCAACAAAGCCTTCTAAACAATGATCCAAAATTGAATATCAATAAAGTGTCAGGAAATGCCCCTGACACTAGCCAAAAATAAGTCTAATACATAAGAGAAAAAAACATGAAATGTCGACTTTCGATGGATGGAAGCTCACCACTTCAATGTTAACTAATGAGCTGATCTCAAATCTAATCACTGAGCATGAGGAGTAGAAGTGTGACCAATTCCTACATTGCATCGGTATACAGCTTCCAAAGATGGTTAATAGGGTGAATAATAGCATATAACTCATGGATAAGGATACCATAATGACATGATCAATAGCTTAATATCAGTGGATTTTTGGAAGTTCTCTGGCGAGTCAGGATTGAGGTGGCTGGCCAACTTGTTTAACAATATTTTCAAGGCAGAAAAGATACCTGAGGTATGGAGATAGAGTATGATGATTCCTTTATTTTAAAACAAGGGTGACATTTAGAGTTCCAACAACTATCGAGGTATTAAGTTATTGAGTCACACGATAAAGATTTGGGAGAGGGTGGTGGAGTGGAGGTTGAGGAAGATTGTGTCTATTTCAGAGAATTAATTTGGTTTTATGTCTGGTCGCTCCATGACTTATGCGATTCACCTTGTGCGGAGACTGGTAGAGCAGTATAGAGAGTGGAAGAGGGACCTTTACATGGTGTTTATCGACTTGGAAAAGGCATATGACAAGGTCCCTAGGGAGGTGCTTTGGAGATTCTTGGAGGTGAGGGAGTCCCGATGGCATACTAAAGAGTGATTAAAGACATGTACGAGCGTGCGAATACTAGGTTTAGGACAGTAGAAGGAGATTCTGAGCATTTTTCGGTCTTTACAGGGTTGCATTAGGGATCAACTCTTAGTCCATTTTTATTCACTTTGGTGTTGGATGTGTTGACGTGAAATATACAGGACGAAGTGCCTTGGTGTATACCTTTCACGAATGATATAGTTTTTATTGATGAGTCGCGACAAGGGGTTAATGATAAGCTGGAGGTTTGGAGACAAACCTTGGAGTCTAAAGGTTTCAGGTTGAGTAGGAACAAAATGGAGTACTTGAGTGCAAGTTTAGTGACTCGAGGCAAGAGGAGGAGGTGGTAGTGAAGTTGGATTCTCAAGCGGTTTGCAAGATGGATAGTTTTAAGTTTATTGGGTCTATGTTTCAGGGAAATAGAGAGATAGATGAGTATGTCTCTCACCATATTAGGGTAGATTGGATGAAACAGAGGTTTTCTTTGAGAATTTTATGCGATAAGAAGGTGCCCCCCAAGCTAAAAGGCAAATTCTATAGAGTTGCAGTCCGACTGCTATGTTGTATGGAGTGACGTGTTGGCCGGTTAAGAATTCTTATATCCAAAAGTTGAAGGTGATGGAAATAAGAATGTCGTGCTGAATGTATGGATTCATGAGGAATGACAGGGTTAGGAATGAAATTATTTGAGAGAAAGTGGGAGTGGTGCCAGTAGAGGATAAAATGCGGGAAATGAGATTGAGATGGTTTGGTCATGTGATGAGAAGGGGCACCGATGCCCCAGTTCGTAGGAGTGAGAGGTTGGCTTTTGATGGTTTCAAGCGGGGTAGGGGTAGATAAAAGAAATACTAAAGAGAAGTAATTAGATATGACATGAAGCTATTGCAGTTGACTAAGGACATGACCTGGATAGGAAGGTATAGAGGAAAAACATTAGGATAGAGGGCAAAGAGTGTGGATGAGTCGTAGTTAGTAATTAGGTGGATTATGGTGTTCTTGGTTTGGCATTATAATTTTTTTTGTGTGTAGATGTCATACCTATGTTATTTTATCCTATTTTATGCCTTGCATGCTTCTGTATAATGTCTCTTATCTTGAGCCGGGGGTCTATCAGAAACAACTTCTCTACCTCTTTTGAGGTAGTGGTATGGACTGCGTACACTCTACCCTTCCTAGACTCCACTATGTGGGAATATAATGGGTTTGTTATTGTTGTTGTAAAATGCACATGGAGGACTCGAACCTCCCAACATATACCAAGGTGACTTAAGCACCAGATCGTGTAATGATTTATGGGGGACTCACACCTCCCTAATCATGAATAAATAATAATAAGAGGGATTCAAACCTCCTTAGTCACTTGGACGCCCGCACTGGCAACTGCGGTTTCCAATGTCGGTCACTCAGACCTCCACTTTTATGAATTAGCTATAGAACTCTTATTAGAGCCCAATTAAAACATTTATCACCCAATCCCATTCATGAACCACATTTCACATTAATTCATACATTTTGCTTCTATCATCACATCAATTACACTTTCAAGGTAACACATCATGCCAAATTAATTTCCATTAACTTAGAGAAAACAACTCTCTTTGTTCATCAATATAGGGACGGGAAACACCAACTCCCTTCATTCATTAAATTATATCATTGTGTTTTAAATACCTCTTTATATCATATAATAGTTCAAGACTAGTTTAATTTACAAATTCCCACCTTTCTCATAACTCAAAACCAATTTCACACTATGGGTTAGGGTCATAACCACTTCAAAAATCACAAGTTTGGGGAAATCACAATTCCCTATTTCATTTACCATACCCATGCACCCACAAATTCAAAACCATAGTTAAAGCATGAATAATCATAACTAAATTATGGGAAAGCATAGTTTAACAATAAGCATTCAAAACCTACAACCCTTGTTTTAAAACTCAAAATAATTTCATTTGAACAACACTTTAATACATATGATTTTACAAAATTAACAATGAGGTAAGAGTCACATGCATGTAATAGTAAGGTGTACAGAGAGAAATTACCCTTGAAATTCCTAATTGATCAACCTCTTTCAAACCCTAAGCGTTCTTGACCTTAAGGAATTTGAGAGTGTTAAGAAGTTACTTAGATGTGTTTATAATGGATAATGATACCCTAAATGGGTTATAAGATGTGGCTTTCAAGTTCGGTAAGGGGGAAAATATCTAGAATGCGCTTAACTTAAAAGCTTAAAAAGGGTCGCCTTTGACTACGAGTCAACCCTTGACTCCTAGACACTCCTTACGACTCATTATCACGAGTTATAACCAAGACAGTACCACCAAGGCACCCTATATTTTATCCTTATGAGTCAGTGGCACCACTTATAATGGGACCCTACGAGTCGTAGTCAACATAGAATCAATTTTGGGACTTATACTGGACATTCTAAGATTACACCTAATGACTCATAATATATCCTTATGGATCTTAGTGAGCCACTCATACTCAGAGTAGAATAGAGAGACAAACTTACTGGTTTAGTTACAACTCATCCCAATGACTCATCAGGACACCTTACGACTTATAGGGTGAGTTATTTCCAAGGCAATGGGCTCAAAGCTTAAGAAATTTCTAAGGGACAAAACTCTGGGATGCTTCACTCTTTCTCTTTCTCATCCTCTTTCCCTTTCGACTATCTCCACAGATAAAGTGGCTGGTGCAGAAGTTGCCAATTATGTTTTGGTGGACCTAAAGTTCACCATCTGTGGATAATAGAGTAAAAAATATTAGAACTAATTTCTATTGCCAAACACCAATTGGATTCTAGTTACAACATGAAAGAATCAAGAAAGACAACTTTTTCTAAAGTCTTATAGCCTTCTGAAGTAAATATAGATGTTTGCGTACCATTTTACGAGACTCTACTAGACTCAATTTTGGTATACAAAATCGACAAACCTAGGTTATGATACCAAATTTGTCGCGATCCAAACCCGTCGTGATTGGCACCCACAATACACAGTCGGTGGGAGAACCAATAATCACAGAAACATAATCCAACACTTAGAGTAAATGAAGAAAACTATCCATTAATAGTTCAATGATTATCTAGTCTAACAACTTAAGAGAAATATAGAAATAAATACCAAAACAAACACCCCTAAAATCCAAAAGTTGGTCTACCAAAACATAGAAAGAATGTAAATAAGTGTTACAACCTCAAAAAACTAAAGACAATGCATAAGTTCAAACAAATGATAATGTTATAAAGAGAGATCCCATGGTAGCCCAATATGCTACTCACCCTAAAATCAGGAGTCCATCGCTAGAATCACAAGTGAAGTTTTGCAGGAGCTAGTGGAATTGAGTTTCACTTGTAAAAGTACATATAGGTGTATATTAGTGAAATAGACGGGGAGGCAGTAGGGTACGGAGGACTGTCGTCGAGTGCAGCCAAGCGGCTAGCAATAAAGATCCAAACTTTCCAACATAAAAGGTGGTTACACGACCATGTAGGTGGAACGCCATATAAAATTAAAGATTTCATTGATACCACAGACACAGAGTCTAACATTTTCAATATGACAGGTGATTCATGTCCTATAGGCAGCAAGCCATACAAAATCAAAGCTTTTAACTGATACACCACAACTTTCCTACGACTGAACTACTCATCTGTAAGGATGGTTTTCTTTAGAAATAAAGCCTTCACAACCCTAAATGGGATGGCATAAATTTGAAACATGAGCTACACATCTGGACGATTTGCCTTTGTAACAAAGACTTCACAATCATCAAAGGGGTCGGCATGACTTTGCCAGTCTTAAAACACATGAATCCTTTGTTTCCTTAGTACAAGATTGTTCTGTATATGACATAAACGTGTCTTATGGCATCTCTCCCTAGCCTATTTCCCTCAAGCATTTGCAGAACAAAAAAAGTACTGAGGCAGAGCTCAGATCTGTATATTCTTTCTCATATCAATTAAAAAAGTTGTAGCGTGTACTAAGCCAATTTTGTTTCATATATATGTAAAGGACTCAGATGTCTACGTTGGATGGATGAAGCTTACTTTATTTCATATTTATGTAAAGTACCTTAGGAGTTCCATGTTGCAGTCGCAATAAGTACCTCGTCGGAGTATTTCCTTACCCCACTGCTCCAACTTAAAGGACCAAAGTACCCATCTCTTTGGAAGAGAGAAAGAAAAAAAAAGAGATTTTATCCAACAAACATTTTTATTGAAAATAGAGAAACTATACAAGAGGTTTTTAAGTAGAGAGAATGATAATCTATCTGGGTAGAGAGAATATTGCCCTCTTTCTAAAGGCCTAGGCTTCCTTTTATAGGAAAAAAAGCTTACTAGATAATCTAGACTATGAATAAACATGAAATAAACTATTATAATCCTATCTTATCAGCTAAGGGATAGGCATTATCCATTATGACTGGATAAGTATTATCCTTTTGTAAGGGATAAGCTTTATTTGTTATGACTAAATAAGCCTTATCTTTATTCACACCAGGCCTTACTAACATGTGGATGACCAAATAAAAACAAAACACACTATGTTATTGGCATGTGACAGCATGTGCAAGCAGGTGAGTTAGCAACTTACAAGCATATGTATTAGCAGTTTCACAGGTATCTTGCAAGCAGGTGGATAAGCTCCTTATCTTCAAAGTAGTTGAGTCAACAACTTTAGGACAAACCCATCTGAAAGAGTAACACACTGAGAAGGGTTTCCTTAGAGATAAGGGTAACCCATTGGAAAAGGTAACCCATTGGCAAGGGTAACCCATCTAATAGGGTTTTCTTGGAGAGAAAGGCAACCCACTGAAAAGGATTACCCGCTAGAGAGGGTAACCCACTAGGAAGGGCAACCCATTATAAAGGGTAACTTCTTGCACATGTCATCGGATGTCATCTTTCAAGAAGTGTTGGATGGTGTCAAAAATGATGATCTCGCATATCCTTGTTCTATCCATCAATAAATGTCGTTCTTGATGAGTGTCGTATGAGTTTGATAGTCGACGTTATTTCCTTCTTCTCTATCATCAAATAGTGTTTGGAAGAGAATTCCTCCGACCTTGACAGGAAGTCTATTGTATGTTCTTCTTTTCCTTAATATGCTTCACTCTAAATTTGTAGGGAGAAAACCATTGAGACCATCGGAGAATATGTAAATTTAGGATGATATTTGGATTCAACTGGACCATTTTGGGAAAAGCCTGAATATCTATCTCGGTCTAAAATTCAGTGTGAATAAGGAAAAAGTTAAACTTTTTAATTCCATTCTTCAAAGCAAGAATTTCCTTGAAGATGGATGATAGTGTTATTCTGCCTCTTTGAATTTTCCACTTGCATGTCCGCATACTTTTTATTGGTCATCTTATTCTTCAAGGAGAACTACACTCCAACAGTCAATGATAGCATCAGTCTGTAATATCATTTGTCCGTCTGACGGGATATGGAGTGTCTTGACATTGTTGAAGATTCCTTTGATTTTTTACACTGCATCATCCTGCTCTTTTCCCCAGTCTAAAGAATTTTTCTTTACCACCTTTATGAGCGGGGAGATATATATTGATACATCAGGGATGAATTCTCTGACATAATTAATCATGCCAAGAAACTATTGGAGCTTCTTAACTAAACAGTCAGTATCTAAAAACTTAAGCAATTCTTGGCAGATGTGTGGTCCAGGAGTGTAATACCCATGGGCAAACTGCATTCCTAAGAAATCAATCTTATCTCACACAAGATTCATCTTCTTTGCCTAGATCATTGTTCCATACTGCTTTACCAGGTCATGGAATTAGCAAAGGAGGTCAAGGTGCTCTTCTATAATATTGCTGAAGAGTAGTATGT
Source organism: Capsicum annuum (assembly GCF_002878395.1). Lineage (NCBI taxonomy): Eukaryota > Viridiplantae > Streptophyta > Magnoliopsida > Solanales > Solanaceae > Capsicum > Capsicum annuum. The sequence continues at coordinate 171,633,670 of NC_061111.1, read as the reverse complement.
CATCTATGTAGACCAATAATGTATGAAAGATGGGCTTGAATATTCTGATCATGGCCTTTTGGAAGAGTGAAGGGCCAGGTTTGAGCCCAAATGACATAACTTTCCACTGGTAGTGGTGATCGGGTATGTAGAAGGCCATTCTGGCTCCATCTTTTAGGTTTATGCCTAGCTGCTAGAATCTAGATTTAAGGTCAAATTTGGAAAAGTAGGTGGCTTTTGCTAGGTGCAAGAACAGGGTCAGCTTATTTAGATTGGAGAATTTATCATCTAGAAGGAAGTGGTTTAGGGATGGTAATTGTCTATTCAGCGCGCTTGTTGACATAGAATACTTTACAAGCCCACTTGAAATTTCATGGCTCGATGATCCCAAACTCTAAAAGTTCTGCACACTCCTTCTTTGCAAGCTGATGATGTTCGCGATTCATTTTGGAATGACTTATCTTTGTGGGATTGACATTTTCAGTCTTTTTGAATGAAAGTTTGATGAAGAATTCCTGGTTGAGACATAAGGGATGTTTGTTCTTCTTGAGAAACTTTTTATGAGATTCTGTACAGGATTCTTCCATCAGCTGGTGCTCCATCTTCTTTATTGGATCTTTGCCAGCAATCTGGAATAGCCTCGGTATGGTGGAATATTTCCTGAATCAGACCATGAAGGTTATACCTTTCGTCAGAATAATGAGGTAGTTCTTAAGCTTCCTATAGATATCAAAACCAATAATCAAATCCTTCCCTGGTATGTTGGAGTCAAAGAGTTTTTTTCTATAGAGTACACCTGGGAAGAATACGATCATAATCGGCTGCCTCATGATCACTCTGGTTATGAGGACTTCTCTCTTTGATGTTGTGACAAAGGTCTAGAAGTGAGGAACCCATTAATCAGTAGGGATGATATTAAGATTTAGTATTGAGGTAGCTTCTCCGATGTCCATGAAGGCAATAACCTGAAGGGGCTTGTCCCATCTTGATAAATATATCTTGAGTTTGACATGGGGGGTTTCCATCTCAGAGATCATGTTGATACCTTTTGTAATAATGTTGATCCCCTCTATCAGTTTTGTTAACTAATTAAATTCACCTTCACTGATAGGTAATGATATCTTCTCCAGGTGGTCATCGATAATAAGGGGTTGAGGTTGGCCATCAATGAAGAGACATAGATTTTCCTCGGGCGCTCCTACGCCTGTTCTACAAAAAGATTTAGAAATGCTGTGTGGATTAGAATAGAGAACCTCATCTTCAATTGGGAACTTATCAGCCTCTATTATTTCTTCTGAGGATGGAGCCTCCATTTTTGCCTTTTTATACTTAAGACATATTTTGGCAAAGTGTCTTTTATCATGGAAGATGAAGAACTTGGCTTTGCCTGGATTTTTTTTAGGGGAGATTTGGCGTCATTGCCGGACATCAGCTCCTTATCCAGGGGTTTTTTCTTTTTGGCCCACATGTACTACATTCACCTTTTATGCCCTACCTGACATTTTGAAAGTAGAAGAGACCCATCTATCTTAGTATCTAGATCAACATGGTTGGTGGTAATCACACCAGCAGTCTCGTCCGCCTCTACAGGAAGAATAGGATTTGGGTTATAGTTGGTGATCATCATGTTTGCCGAATTAGCTGACTGAGGATGTCGTTGCTCTTCTTCCTTCTATGGGTTGACATCATCAAAGGCAATAGGGGAATTCAGATATTCCTCAATAGGATCACTATGGAATTGCTAAGGAGTATGATTTCGTGCTTCTTCTATAATAGACTCTGAGGTGGAATGTTCTTTCATAGAAAGATCATCGACCCAGAAAAATTTTGGAAATATGTGGTCGCCTTTATGGAGACTGTGCTTGATGGAATCCCAATCCTCATCATGTGGAACTTGATATGGAATTTATAGGTCACCTTCTGGGACTATAGCATCCAGCTCTTCAAAAATGTCATCTTATGAAAGAGCGATAGCCGTTGAGTTTATCATATTATCATCATGCGAGGACTTCATCCTTTTGACTTGTCCTTGTGTGCTTTCGAATTGCTGGAAGTCTATCATGCCTTCTTTGCTTTTCCATGTGTATCTAGGAAGGTCAGATCTTTTCTCATCTTTTTGGATCAGACTGAGGAGCTCGAAGGTGGATGAGCTTAATGGAGATGTGGAAAAGGGCCGTGTAGCCTCTGTGGTGATGTGGGATGTCTGGCATAGGTAGAGATATCTTGTGGATTTGTGGTGCCGTATCTCAATAGGGTAATCTGTTCTTTATGTGATGCCATTTATCTTCTTCACTGGTCAGTGAAGGATAGTACTGAGGTGTCTAGTGGACAGGTCGCAGACTGAATTGCCTGTCTCCTTTCTTATAGTAGCTCTATGAGTAGGCATGGCCCGAATCCTAGTATCCATCATCATCACTGTTTGGCCAGGCTACTTCACAAGTGGCACAGCTACAGTTGTTAACCAATGGGCAATGTCCCATGATAGGACATTTGAACCAGTGTACGTTGCATCTCTCATGGTTGAATTTTTGAACCCAATCATTGTCTCTCATGAATCCTTTAAGTAAGTGTGAACCATCTGCCGAATCTAAGATTTCTTTCGTTGGATAAGTATTATAGGGGACGATCATGCTAATAGTAAGAGATGTCTATGGGGTGCTATTTTAGACAAAGTTTGAAGATATGAGAATAGAATCTCAACTTCCTATAACAATTGACACATGAATCTGGAATGACTTTGAGCAATTCTTCCCTGGACACTTTCTTTGACATCTATACACCAAGAAAGGTTCTTTGGTAGTGTTTATGACTAAGGACAAATAGGTTTGGTCACCTGGCATGGACAGAGTGACCTCATGGTTTTGTACTTTCCAAGAAGATTGGTAATGTATGGTTGGGTATGTGTTAGCATCTGGTGTTTCCAAGATTTGGACTTAGATCTTTAGTGCCTCGGTTAAGCTTGGATAAAAAAAGGGGCATGGTAAGGTTTGAAAATAGAGTAACAACAAGTGTCCCAGCATACAGGATAACATATAAAGTACGCAAATTCGCTTGTTGGTATTTTCAAAATCTCATATCAAGGAGAGAAAGACATGCCTTTAGTGGCTAGCCTTTTCTTCCATAATGCGTCAACGCAACATGAATAGCCCCAACAAGGATATGGGTATAACTATGGTTTCTCCACTCTTGTAGGAAGTTTTTTGGCATATGCAGAGTGATGAAATGGTCATCTAGAGTCATAAGGTTATGCTGGTCAAGAGTTGTGGCAGCAAAGTATTCCTTAACTCCTTTTGGCCTATTCTGATGCAAAGAATCAATCTGCATCCATGGATTACATTCTTTCTTAACAAAGGCAAAGTAGGGGTTAGGTAGAGGTATATATATGAAGTATATATCTTGTTCAGGATATAGCACCTCTACTTCAAAGAGATTGTCATATTTACATGCCAAAGTCATGTAAGGGGGAAGAAAACATGGCTAGCTGAGGAAGAAACTGGTATGGAGCAAACCAAGTAGAAGATGTTGTAGAGAAAGACATATTTATGTATTTTTGGATTATAAAGACTTGATGTATTTGTTCTAAATCTCTATGGAAAAGACTAAATGAAATATAAAATCTTTTTGTGTTTTTATGGACAATAACACTCTATTATTTGTGCTAAAGATCAAGGACAAGATACAACAAATATTGGTTCTAAAAATCTAAGGAAAGTAACTACAACTTGATTATGTACAAGACACAGAATACAATATTGGAAAACACTACCTCTAATAATGGAAAAGAAAATATAATTCTAATATGTACAATACTTTAGTAATAAAACTAGGAAGTGAAAACTAAGGATAACAGCTAAGACAGAAAAAAGTAAAAATAGAAGAAAGATAAAAATGTAAAGTTGGCTCACGTGTTTGCAATTAGTAGACGTGGATGCAAACTCCTGCTTTCTCCCTCCCTCCGAGAGTGGGCCCACTCTCGTAGGGAGGTAAGAAGCAGGAGTTTGCATCCACCTCTGCTGATTGCAAACACCTGAGAGCTAGCTTTACATTTTTATATTTCTTTTATTTTTACTTTTGTCTTCCATAGCTATTATCCTTAGATCCGTCCTTAGTGTTCACTTCCCAGTTTTATTACCAAAGTGATGTACATATTTAAGTCATAGTTTCATTTTCGTTATTAGAGTCAGTGTTTTCCAATTATTATATTTTGCATCTTGTACATACTCGAGTTGTAGTTTCTTTTCTTAGATTTTAGAAAAAATATGTAGTGTACTTTGTCCTTAGAACTTTAGAACAAATAAATCGAGTCTTTGTAGTCCAAAAATTATCAAAAAGATTTTATACTTTATTGAGTCTTTTCCTTGGAACTTTATAACAAATACATCGAGTCTTTATAGTCCAGAAAATATCCAAAATATGTTTGAATATTCATTTAGTCCATCCAAGTCTCCAACAAATACATGTCAACTAATCTCAAAGATGTGTTGTCATGTAAAATAGATTCCCTATATGTACTACATATATTGTCAACAAAACACCAACTATCTACTATATACCCACCTTTACTGAATCCCTATTCAGCTATTGAAAATAAGGTATGCAATCCCTGGATGATAATCCACTCTATGGTCCAAGAAAAGCCAAAATGAGTTAAGGAATATATTATTGCTACACCATTTGTCCAGCACTCTATTCTGGTGACTCTAGAGAAATATTTCATATCACTGCATATGCTAGAGGATTCTACACAACAATGGAAAAGCCTTGGATTTACTCATCTCCATATTGATATTATATGAATTGTATTGACATATCAAGGGGGAAAGGCCAGCCAGTTATGGCGCATCTTTCTCTTCTTGATACCAGATTCAACAAGTACCAACATGCGAATATGGGTACATCAGAGATTATCCTGGATGATGGTATAGTCTTTGTCACCATGTTCCCCAACTTCAACATACCATTAGTTGATCCATATCTAACGAAGGCATTAAAAATCCAGGTCCAGATTCTCGATTCTCCGCAGGGTAGAGAAGCCAGTCAGGCAATTCTTCACTTCCAAATAGCCTGGCAAGTTTAGAACCATAACATGAACCTATTTCCTCCAAGTGAGAAGAACTCTTTATTCTTGAACAATGATATAACTGATAGAACCATAGAGTGCACCAAGAAGTCAAGAAATATATCTAGGGATGAACTGGTCAGCATTATCCCAGCTTCATGGGTCACAAAATATGAGAAGTTGAGACCCTGTTCTTAACCTTCAAGTACACTGAGGATTCCAACCACCACTATCTCAAAAGGCTACCCAGAACTACCTTCTACATCCCTATGTACAACCCAAGTAATAATTTTCCAAATGTAAAAGACCTAAGAACCATCCTCAAGATACTTACTGGATTTATGAGACAATATGATTGGATAAAGCACTTCAATCATGAGGGTCGTACTCTGATATGGAGTAAATGCCCTTTCTCAGGACATTACCCATTAAAGACTAACTGTGACTATAGAATTTGTAAAAAAGGGAAGCAGTAACTACTCAATCTGAGGTCAATTCACAGATGCTTATGATAACCCTTTCTAAATCAAATCACACAAAGGCTTACCCATCAAACCATGATTTAAAAAGAACAACCTAACCCGATCTTCAGAATCACCACATGTTATCCAGTCAGAAAGTGTTTCAGCTACCTCTCAAACTACCATACTTATTAAAGTACTCGAAAAGAAGTTGCAAACCATCCGGTCTGAACAATGTTCACTAGGAACTATATATCTATATTTTCTTGTACAACAACATAAGAAAGTAATCTCTCTTGAAAATTAAATCCAGAATCTGAAATACGATTATATCATACTGCAAAAGGAATACGACTGTGCCTTACTGCAGAAGGACAAAGTATCTACCATAGTTATACACAGATATTCTCCAAAGGGTTTAGGGAAACCTCCTCTACCTAGTTCATCCATGAAATTCACTTCATCTCCAGATGATGAATAAGAATCTGATACTATATAGACAAGGAAAAATTCCATGACACAAAGGGTTGAGAAAATAAGGTATTCTAGCCAGGTTCCATATGATGCTGATAGTATGGTCTTGATATATGCTTTCATCATCCATGATCCATATCTTATAGTCTCATGATGATCTTGAGATCCAAAAAATAGAAACCCAATATGATGAGAAATCAGTGGTTCCTTCTATTCAGAGAGCATCTCAGAAATATAATCTAGAAGAGCAACTACAGGACAACAAAGACCTGTCAGTTGATCCAACACATATAATGATCATAATTTATGAACAAAAGTCTATCACTTTAGATTATCTCTTGCATATATATGTAAAAGAATCTCACAATAGAGAATAGGTCTCTTGAAAACAGTATCTTCTCAAGAGCGATAACAAGGCTGCTAACTTAATCAACCTCAATCGATTTGACCCAATTGTTATTGTTCCAAAGGATGATGAGCTTTTGCCAAAAAATTTTAATCCTTACACAGACTCTTATCCTTCCAAGAAGCATAAAGAAAATTTATTTGGCAATATCATATCAGATAAATATTCTCAATCTATCCACTCTAATAATAATTTGGTTCTCAAGTTGGAAGGGTCTTCCCAGCTATCGAGACTTCAGGTAAGGCATAAAAGGTACATGTAGTTCAGATGGGACAAAAAGATGAAATCATTGGACAAAGAATGGATAATCAGCAAAGATGCCAATTCCTTAAGAAAGGAAGATACAGACAAGCACAAATGCTTTATCTGTCATGCCTCAGGATGCTTTGCAAAAGGATGTCCCAAATCCAGAAAGGTAAAGATGGTAGCACCAACCTCAAAGGAAACCATGGCTTGTTATGATGCTATTAGTAATCCTCACCCCACTACAGATGAAATTCTCAAATCTGCTTCTAACATAGAGAAAGGAACATCCAAGGACATCTTTATTAATAGACAACCACAATCTTTCGTTAGTATACAATTGTATGATAATGACCTCTATGCTAGTGAATTTGTCAAAGATAATGAAGATGATTTGCATCTATCAATCTAATTTCCTAAGAAGGAATATCCATCTATGTTAGAGAAATACTCCAGTAAACCAACGGTCTCTAAATTAGTCTCTGATCTATCTGAGCTGACTAGTGATCCAGTCCCGGAAATAAGGCAAGAACCAACAACAGAGGTGGAAGAAATTATTACATTAAATCAATCCCTTCCTCTAGACTTTAGAACTTTTGAGATGATAAAGAATCTAGATAAAAGAAGATAATGCATAATACTGTCAGACTGCACATCCAGATTCTCTAAAATCCTCACATACTGGTGGAATACTCTTGGGATTGTAGATAAAACTAATTATTTCACATTCTAAGACTTTTCCATCAACACCAGAATCCTACTAGAGGCTTTCTGCAGAGACGTGAGCTATACTAGGCGAGCTATCTTTCAGGAGCCAAGTTCATGGTTAATGGGTTTTCATAAACTTGTGCCAAGTAGAGTCTCTTTCATGGGAGTGTAATATGCCACACTTATGAGAGAGAGGCTACAAGACATTTAAGAATGTTTTTCTTTCTTGTGTTCTACTTTTGAGTTATAGAGTCTAAGGTCTTGAAACTCCTCTAATCTCTATTTGTTCATATTTCAGATCAAGCCTCCTAATGATCCGATGCTTATGGAGCTTCTTTTGTCATACCTGAGGACAATGTGGGTGGAACTCATCTAACTTATGAATTTTAGACTTGGTCTAGGGATCCATCTCCTAATTGTACTACCCTACATGGAATTCCACCGGTCCCTACTAGTCCTCTTTGGGCTCTTTAAACAGATGATGATTATGCCCCACTGGCTCAATGAGACATTTCTAATATTTAGTTTCATTAATATATTCATCTATAAACCTAGTTGGTGATACCTCAATCACGTTAGTGGGGTCCTACTGGTACTTCTATGAGTTCTCTTAAGATTACTCAAGTCGGGTAGTTTTGGAGGTTTGATCCACTAACCTTTAATAGCCCTGAGGTTGAGGAGGATCCTCAAGGATTCATAGATAATATGGAGAAGATCTTCTCAGTTGTGCATGCTTCTAACTCTAAGCGTGTGGAATTTTCTACATATTAGTTAAAGGATATGGCATATTAGTGGTATGAGGAGTGAGACCAATCTAGGGGTAATAATGCAGAGTTGGCACTATAAGATGTGTTTTGGGATTTCTTCCTAGATTATTTCTTTTCTCAAGAGTTGAGAGAGGCTAAAGTTAAGGAGTTTGTGAATTTAAAATTGGGTAGGATGACTGTGAAAGAGTATGCCTTAAAATTTCATCAGTTATCCTTTTATACTCCTAAGCTAGTGTCAAACATGAGAAAAAAATAAGAAAGTTTGCTTCAGGCTTGTCTCGAAACTTAGTGCTAAAGTGCAAGGCCGCCTTGCGGAATAGAGATATGAATATCTCTAGGATAGTAGTGTATATGAAGTAGGTTAAATATGAAAGAAAAAACCAGTTGAAATAAGAAAAAGGCAAAGTAAGAGGTCCAGGTATTTCAAGTAGGGTGAAGGCCAACAAAATAGTGGTAGAGATGGCAAGCAATGGTCTAAGAAAAAATGGTGAAATTTTAGTTCATATTCTATAGCTAGTGCTCTATTTCCTAAGTCATCTAGTGACTGTCGGTTTTAGAGAAATAATGGGTTTAAGGTATGAGGGTTCCCAATCTTAGGCCAGTGGGGCCCAGTCAGCTCCGTCATATTCTCTTTGCAGATTTTTGGTCAGTTGTACCATGGTTTTTCTGATGAGGAGAGAAATAAGTTTTTTAGATATGTCCAACTAAGCCATATTTATAGGAACTTCCCCTCTGGTGATGTTGCTATTGGTGCTAATAAGGTCTCAGTTGGTTTTTTTCAGCTTTTGTACCAAAGGGTGCTACTTCTAGCTTCAACATCAATCAAAATAATTTATATGCTTTTTCCACCCATCAAGACTCTGGGATATCTCTTGATGTTTTTATTTTTATGCTAAAACTTTTCTCTCGTGATGTGTATTATTTGCTAGCCTGGGTCTACCTTCTTAAGTGACCCCTTATGTGGCTATTCACTTTGGTTTTGATCTTGAGTGTATTCCTGATCCTTTTTCTGTCTCTACCCTAGTGGGTTACTCTATTGTGGCTAGGAGATTCTATAGGGGTTGTGTAGTATCTATATATAGTATAGGAGGTTGGTGGATTTGATAGAGTTGTAGATGTTAGATTTTAATGTTATCTTAGGGATAAATTGACTCCATTCATTCTATACGTCTCTTGATTGTAGGACCCAAAGGGTCAGTTTTCAATTCTTGAATAAATTGGTGATTGAGTGGGTAGGGAGTTGCCTAGTGCCTAAGGAAAGCTTGATCTCTTATCTAAGAGCTCAAAAATTTATTTCCAAGGGGTGTCTGTGTCACTTAGTTTGAGTTAAAAGATTCTAATTCTAAGGGTCCTTCCTTGTCATCTGTCCCTCCTTGTCATCTATCCCTGTGGTTTGTGAGTTTCCCAAAGCGTTTCTTGATGATCTTCCTAGTGTTCCTCTCGATAGGTAAATAAACTTTAGGATTGATCTTCTATTGGACACTCGTCATATCTTTATCCCTCCCTATAGAATGGCCCCAGCTGAGTTGAAAGAATCTGAGGAGCAGTTGAAAGATTTTCTTGATAAGGGTTTTATCTACCCTAGTGTTTCCCTATGGTGTGTGCCAATACTTTTTATGCATAAGAAGGATGGGTCCCTTTGAATGTGTATAGATTACCGCCACTTGAATAAGGTAATAGTGAAGATTAAGTATCCTTTTCCTGGGATTGATGACCTATTTGAGCAGTTGTAGGGTGCAAAGTACTTTTCTAAGATTGACCTTTGTTCAGGTTATCATCATTTAAAGATTGGGGAGGCGAATATCCCTAAGACTACTTTTTGAAACTGATATGATCATTTTGAGTTTTTGGTGATGTCATTTGGATTGACTAATTCCCCAACAACATTTATGGATATTCTATCAATTTCTAAACTTATTCATCATTGTGTTTATTGATGACATCTTATTTATTCTAAGAACGAGGAGGATCATGTCGATAACCTTCATATAGTATTATAGACCCTTGGGGTCAGTCTTTGAGGGGTTTGTCTTTTGTCTATTCTATTCATGGTGGTTACTCCGAGTCGGCTGAATCAATTGATTCTGGTTCATTGTAGGGAGGATTTTATCATTGTGGATTTATTGTTCATTATTCTTGTGAGTTCCCTATAGTAGGGCGATTGTTGCTTCAATTCTAAGTGTGTCCCCTATTAGAGCAATTTATCCATCAGCTAGAGGTGGTTTCCAGGGTCATATGGGTGGTTTCTAGGGTACTCGAAGAGGTTCTCAGGTAGGCTGGATAGGAGTTCTGTTAGGTACCCAGCTCGGTGGCGGGCGCAGTCAGTTGTATGCAGTACTTGCTAGGCCCGAGGCTGAGACTATGGATGTTGTTATTACAAGTATGATTTTGGTGTGGCGCCAGTTGGATCTTGCTTTATTTAATCTGAGTTCCACTTATTCTTATGTTTTTACTTATTATGCTCCATGGTTAGAGTTATCATGGAATTTATTATTTGTGCCTTGTGTGTATCTACTCTCGTGGGTGATTCTTGAGTAGTGGATCAGGTTTGTAGATTATGTGTTGTGATTATTAAAGATGTTGATACTCATGCTGATCTTATTATTCTGGATATGCTGAATTTTGATATGATTCTAGGCATGGATTGGTTATCCCACTATCATACAGTCATGGATTGTTTTGCAAAGACCTTTACCTTAGCCATACCCGGTATACCCCCAGTCTTATGGTAGGGAGATATTAGTCGTAAGACGATGGGGATTATATTTTACATGTGTGTTAAGAGAATTATTTTGAGGTGCTATGAGTCTTATCTCACCTATATTTGTGATAATAATATGAAGAGTCCATTGCTTGACTCTATTCCTGTAGTTTATGAGTTTCTTGATGTATTTTTTACCGACCTTACTGGTACTCCCTTGTTCATGAGATTAAGTCAGACTATTTGTATGGCACCTTACTGTATGGATCTTGTTAAGCTTAAGGAGCTGAATTCTCAACTTCAGGATCTTCTTAGTAAGGGTTTTATTAGACTGAGTATTTCCCCTTTGGGAGCTCCTGTGTTGTTTGTAAAGAAGAAAGATGGCTTCATGCGCATGTGTACTGATTATAGACAGCTTAATAAGGTGATGGTGGAGAACTATTATCCTATGCCTCACATTTGTGATTTGTGTGACCATCTTCAGGGTGCGGCAGTTTTTTCAAAGATTGATTTGAGATCTAGTTACCATCAATTAAGGATTCGAGTCGAGGATATACCGAAGATATTTTTTAAGACCAGTTAATGGTCATTATTCATTCTTAGTAATGTCATTTCGCTTGACTAATTCCTAATCTACGTTTATGGACCTGATGAATAGAGTATTCAGACCTTATTTGGATTCCTTTGTGATTGTGTTTAGATGACACCCTTATGTATTCAAGGAGTAGAGAGGACCATGCACAATATTTGTAGATTGTGCTCCAGACTTTGAGAGATCATATGTTTTTTGCCAAATTCTCTAAGTGTGAGTTTTAGCTTAAGTCAGTGATATTTCTTGGACATGTGGTGTCTAAGGATGGGATTATGGTAGACCCAACTATGATTGAAGCGATTAGTGATCGTACTAGACCTATATTTCTGATTGAAGTTCATAGCTTCATTATTTTGGCCGATTATCATAGATGATTCCTTATAGGTTTGGCTACTATTTCAGTTTCTATGACCAGACTGACTCAAAAGGAGTTTCCTTTTTGGTGGTTTGAAGAGTATGAGTCGAGCTTTGGAAGGTTAAAGGATTTCCTTAATTCATCTCCTATTTAGCACTTCTTATTGAGGGTGAGGGATTCACTGTGTTTTGGATGCTTCTGGTGTTGAATTAGGTTGTGTATTGATCCAGTAGGGTC
>NC_061111.1:171607629-171618688 GCF_002878395.1 Capsicum annuum | reverse complement strand
GTCATGTTATTGCTTATTCTTTGAAATAGCGTAAGGTGCACGAGTGCAACTACCCCACTCATGACTTGGAGTTGGCATCGGTAGTTTTCGTGCTTAAGATTTAGAGGCATTATTTTCATGGCGTGCATTGTGACATTTTTTTCGGTCATCATAGTCTTCAACATCTTATGACCCAGAGGGATCTTAATACTAGACAACATAGATGGATAGAGTTTCTTAAGGATTATGATATTTCTATCTTGTATCATCCGGGAAAGAATAATCTGGTAGCATATGGCTTGAGTCAGAAGGTAGTGAGTATGGGTATCGTGGCTTGTATTTTGGTTTCTCGGAGGCTATTGGCATGGGACATTTAGTTCTTAGCCAACTTGATGGTTTGCTTTGATATTTCAGATCCTAGGAGAATTCTTGCTAGTGCTGAGGTGAGGTCTTCATTAATTGAGCAGATTCAGGATAGCCAATTTGAGGATAGTAAGCTTTGCTTTCTTCCTGACCAGGTGTTGAGTGGTGAGTCCGAGAGGAACACCATAGATTTTGAAAGTGTTTTGAGGTTTGATAGCCATATTTATGTTTCGAGGATCGATGACTTAATTCAATTGATTTTGCGCAAGGGTCAAAGCTTTAGATATCCCATTCATCTAAGCATAGCTAAGATGTACACAGATTTGAGACAGCATTATTGGTGTAGTGTTATGCAGAGAGAAGTGGTAGATTTTGTATCTTGTTGCCTTTGTTGTCAGTAGGTAAAGGCCAAGCATTAGCAACATGGTGGATTGATTCTGAGATTGCCCATTCTCGAGTGGAAATGGGAGCGGAATACCATAGATTTTTTTAGTAGTTTTCCTTGTACTTCTCATGGTTTCAATGGTATTTGGGTCATTATAGATCATTTGACCAAGTCAACATATTTTATTCTTATTCAGATATCCTTCAGTGCTGAGAGATTATCCCATATCTATGTTTGGGAGATAGTCCATTTGCATGGTGTACCCATCTATATTATTTCAGACTATAGTTCTGTGTTTACTATAAGATTTTGGAGAGAATTTCAGGAGGATTTGGGTACTTAAGTGGATCTTAGTACAACCTTTCATCCACGGATAGAAACCTATTTAGGTTTTTGAGGACATGATCCAAGCCTGTGTTATGGATTTTTTAAGGCAGTGGGAACAACACTTAGCCTTGGTAGAGTTCACATATAATAACAGCTATCATTCGAGTATTGAGATAACACTTTTTGAGGCTTTGTATGGTAGGAGATTTCATTCTCTAACTAGATGGTTTAACACTTTCGCTATTATGATCGAGGTACTAATGAGCTTCAGGAGTCATTGGATATAGTCAGGGTGATTCAGGATAGATTGAGAGCAGCTCAAAGTAGGTAGAAGTCCTATGCATACCGTAGGCTTTGTGCCTTGAGATTTGGAGTTGGTGATTGAGTATTCCTTCATGTATTATGTATGAAGGGTGTGATGCAATTCAGGAGGAAGGCCAAGGTCAGTCCTAGATATATTAGGCCTTTTGAGATTCTTTGCACAGTTGCTAAGGCCTTATAAGTTCGCTTTACCTCTAGATTTTTCTGTTATTCATTCAGTTTTCCATATTTCTATGTTGAAAAACTTTATTTTTTAGTGTCACTAAGGTGGGTACGACTAGGAGCTTGAGTCATACCCCATGGATACGAGCCGTCTTCTTCTCTTCCTCCCCTCTCATATCCTAGGCAGTGTGTTGAGGGTCACTCACTATCCTAGGTATGAGTGACCTTCCCCTCAATTGTACCTAGGTGAGTCATATGGGGTGATGTCTTATCTTAAAGTGGACTGATTTTGTTACGAGTGGAGCATATAAGTTAGGGGTGAGTCGTGCCCATTGGATATGACTCATGGGTGTATGTTCTTATCCTTAATAGTGTGTGTGACCTAGGAGAAGCATACGGTATGAGTCAGGGTATCACTCGTACCTTAGGGTATGACTACTTCAGTGAGTCATATGGTGAGTCATACCCCTGGATAGGTTTAATTTCTAACTTTTAACTAAGGGCCTTATGGTTATTTCCCATGTCTAAAACCCTAATCCCTCTCACTATATAAGTGTTTATAACCTCCTAAACATCCATTTTGATAGATCAAATACCCTAAATACTCTCTCTCAAGCTCATCTTTGAAAGATTGGAAGAGTGATCTTTAAGAGGCAAGGTAAAGTCAGTATTATTGGTGATTGAAGTTGTCTAAGGCATGCAACTCTTCCCCTCGCTAAAAACTCTAAACCCATGTATTTCACACTTGGATTAGTAAGTGTACATGGTGATTTTGAAATCAAATAAAAAAGGGTTTTGTTGCCTAATGATGAATCTTACTTAGACTTATGTTTATACATGTTATTGATGGTAGTTTGCATATGTGAATGCTTTTTGTATGTGGTATAACATGGGGGTCTTGAGTAACCCTAGTATTGATGATTTCTACCATGAAATTGGCCTTGGTAGAGGCATGTACACAAGGTGTTTGTTAAAATGTCTAAGTGAGATGTCTAGTTATATGATGATGATATTTTGTACAAGGGAAATGGACCAATATGTATGAATGCTTGATAAATAATACTGTGAAGTTAAAATGATCCAAGTATTATGTAATTGATGACCTTGATGGTTTAATGAATAAGAAGGGGGTTAAAGTCCCTAGCATGAAAATGAACTTGAATTGTGTGTTGACCTAAATTGCGGTATAGAATTGGTAGGGAAGTATGAATGGCTTGTAAGGGTCTTAAGGACCATAGTTTGAATTGTATGATGAGTTGAATTAATGCATTGGCCTATTGAAATGGTTGATCAATGAAGGCTACCGCAAAAACCATGTGGTCAAGAACGGTATTGAATTGGCTAAATGGGTTAAAGTCCTTATGTCTAGAATTAAATATATGTGGATGCATGCACAAAGGGTTAGAGTCCCAATGTCGACTAATGAGAGTTGTGATGGCTTATGGTTAAAGTCCCTTGCATAATGAGATCTCATGGATTGAGGTACCTCTCCAAATGAATTGGCTTGGGGTTAGGGTCCCCTATCTAACAGGGCATGACGTTAGAGTCCCTGGCCTAATGTGTGAGCATGTGGTTAGAGTCCCTTGCTTGAATGAATATATGTGAGTGGTTAGAGTCCCTCACTTAAATAGATGTGTATGTGTTTAGAATCCCTTACATGATGATATGTGAATATGGTTAAAGTCCTATGCCTAATAAGAAATGCTTGAATCTATGAGTGTGGAAGGTTGGAGTCTTTCATTGCATACATGATGAATGAGTGCTTCCATAGTGTTGAAAAGGCTTGTCCCTTTGGTTGACATGTGATATGTCTATATGTATGGATAAGGTTATGAATGTGACTGAATATGATATAGATTGACTTATTGTTAAATGATGATGCTATTTTATCTTATCTTTGAGTTATACACTACTGTTCCAATCGCTAACCATCTCCGGACACTATGTCCCCACGTTGCATAGGGGCAAGAGCATCTTCTTCTCTTCCTGCGCAGTGGTTAGGTGATCAAAGCAGTTCGTACATTGACTTTAGAGTGCTGAGTTTTCTTTCTTCGAAAGACCTTCATCCTTGGTCTCCTATCTTTAGACTTAGTCATTTGACTTAGTTTGGATATTGTCGGGGCTTTTCCCGACATATACATTTCTAAACTTTGGGTGTAGAGAGGTATTGTGGATGACTGTGGACTTGGGTACATTGGTTAGTTGATGAATCTAATGAAGTGCTTAGACATATTTAAGTTATAACTTGTAGTATATTTTTCGCTATCTCATTATATGGTTAAGATCCACCGACCCATGTGATTGATGTGATGATTGTGATGGGTTATCGGGCAACCTCCAATTCATGTGGGCTTGAGATGCCCATAGGACATGGCCTGGTTTTAGGTCGTGTCAAGTTGGTATCAAAGCCAGGCTCATGTTCAGTTAGGTGTCCACAATACCGTGTCGAGTAGAGTCTCTTTTATAGGTGTGAAGCATGTCACACTTATAAAAGAGGAGCTATGAGACATTTTAGGAAAATGTTTCCCTTTCTTGTGTTTCAATCTCAAGTTGTAGAGTCTAAGGTCTTGGATTCCTCAAATTTTTGTTTGCTATCTTTCAGATCATGCCTCTAAAGAGATCTCAGACTCAGGCAAACCCTTCTGAGGGCCCTATGGATGAAGCTTATCCAACTTCTGGAGTTTGGACCCGGGCTAGGGCTGTAGCATCCGACCATCTTCATAGGGTTCCACCTGTCCCCACCAACTATGAGAGTGACTCTCTTATTCCGTCACCTTAAGGGGATGCTTCTAATGCCATGTTTCGTCGCTCTATCAACCTATAGAATCAATTGGTATCTTCTCAAGCAGAGTATGGTTCTCCGGCTACCATTCCTTTGAAGGCCACAAGAATTGGATAATTAATGAGTTTGAGCCCTCCTATGTTCTTCGATACGAAGGTTGAGGAGAATCCTCAAGGCTTCATTGATTAAATGTAGAAGATCTTCCAAATCATACATGCTTTGAGGATTGAGGCCATTGAGATTAGTTCCTACCAATTGAAATATGTAGCGTACCAATGGTATGAAGAGCGATAGTTGTCTAGGGATGTTGATGCTAGTCCCGCCATGTGGGAGGACTTCTCTGAGGCTTTTTAGACCGCTTCTTTCCACAAGAGTTGAGGTAGGAAAAGACAGAAGAGTTTGGGAACTTGAAGCAAGAGAGGATGTCCATTCAAGAGTATGCCATGAAATTACATCAATTGTCAAGTTATACTCCCGAAATGGTTTCTAGCATGAGGGCTAGAATGCGTAAGTTTATCTTAAGATTGTCCCTTGAGTTAGTCTTTGAGAGTAAGGCGGCCTTGTTGATTGAGAACATAGATATTTCTAGGTTTTATTCTGTATTTGCAACAAGTGGAAAAAGAGAAAAAGAAGAAAGTTGAGCATAGTGAGAGGCAAGGAAATAAATTTAGGCCTTCTGAGAATAGTGGTGGTGATGGTGGCAAATATCCACGAAAGAAGTGGGGGAGTTCAAATTCTTTCACCTTAGCTAGTGTTTGCTCTCCTTACCCGAACTTTTTGGGTGATTGTTGGACTCAGTTTAGAGGTGGGTTGATACAAGAAAAAAATATGAAAATGGAAATGACACGAAAACAAAGGAAACACACTAAATATGAAGTCACAAAAACAAGAACACAAGGAAATGGAACGATAAAGTAAAATATAGATAGATTGACATAAACCGATAACGAGAAGACAACCACAGGTATACCAAACCTGATACCTTCCTATCAATCACTGACAAAACCAACCTCTTAGAGGACCCCTCAGGAATGAAACCAAGTAACCCACGTTTCTCAACAATCCATAAGCTCCCAACAAGTTTTAAATACAATACTCCCAAGTGCAACTTAATTCATCATTCATCAACTACCTAAAAATGAAAGAAAACTAGCTATTTCTAGCCATGGGTTATTTATTACACAATAGGCCCAAAAGTGACCATAAAAGATATAGGGCCCAAAAGTGACCTAAAGCCCAAAACAATAGAATGGACACCTATACTTTCTCGAATTCCAAGATATCATCCAAATACGGTGTCGCCCATTCATTTCTTGGAGAATATCACCAAATAACATTTGTTTCCAAGCTATCCTCCATTCATGTATATGACCTCCTAAAATGACCAAGTCTTGGATCCGTAGTTGTGATCCTTGAAGCATCAATTCTAAAGGAGTGGAGACCATTGATCTTGGATCATCCTCCCTTTCTTGAAGAGGATTCATCCTCGAATCCAACTCCTTTATGAACTCGTTGTTGCACCTTTCAAGTTTGGAATCCTTTGGTAAGAATTTTTTTAGGCTTTTAAGCTCATTTTAATATGGCATTATCCTTGAAGCCTCCTTTGATATTATTTGTTCATGAACCTACACAAATGAAGGAGTGATGCTAGCTAAAATCCTAGCATCATGGTTAGCGGGTAACAAAAGGTCCATTTTGGAATTGTCTTTTTCAATTTGGATTGGGTTTGGTTGAACATTGCATTGTGGAGTTTGGTTTGTAGTTGTTTGGGTTGAGGGAACATGTTCTTGAAGCCTTGGAGCACAATTATGGTGAATGATCCTTGAGATAATGATGGTTGGTTCGTTTTAGGTGTTTTAAGGAGTAAGGCATGTCAAAGTTTCCTTCTTCCTTTTCAAGTGTGACCATTCCACCTTCCAATAATTCAAATCTTGTCGCAAACCCATGATGGTTTCCACTAAGGTATGAAAGGTTTCTCCACCCATATCTTACTAGCACAAATGATAAAAGAGATGAAACAACTATTGATGAATCATTTAAAAGTTGAATGACATGACTCAATGACGTTTACAAAGAAAGAAACGATAAAACACACAAAGAGAGAGTAAAAGATAAAATAAAGACTTGAAGAAATCAAATTCAAATGATAAACTAAGAAAAAAACAAAATACAAATGAAAGAAAATACACAAGAAATTAAGACACAAAAGAAGAACAAAACAAGCACTAGTTAAACAACTAAGTTGATTACGATTTAGTTGTTAACTAGTATCAAGAATCAATGAAATGAAAGGAGGAATTAATAGATGAAATTAATGGATTAACCAGATCAAATTAAGTTTTTAAAGTATTGAAATGCATTTGAGAACTTGAATTGATGTGGAAGAAGTGTAGGAATGCATTTTGGGTGCATTTGGAGTTCTTTCGGCATCCAATTGGGTGACCTGCGTTGGGTAGCCTGCTCCAGCAGTTGGGACGCAGGTGCAAGGAACCTTGGACTTTTATTGCTGTCTTGAGATGTGTTTAGGGTATGGCCACAGCTTGGGCACAGGTTGGGTGCACCTCAAGCACAAGCGGTCCGGCCCTTGGTCCTTGAAAGGCAAAAAATGCCCTCCATACGTCCCCCCTTTGTACTTTCTTGTGGAATATCCTTAGGATCTTATTAGATGCCTTTGTACAAATACTTTTGTACACCTTTTTATTCACTTTTGAGGATAAAACAACCACCTTTTGAAGAAAAATCCCCTTGAAGATTTGAATTTGTCCAAGAATATCAACAACTTCAAAATTCTCTAACTCTTCAACCCTTGCTCGGAATGCGGTGAAATTTTGAACTTAGGCTACTTTCAGCCTTCTAAACATATTACAAGCATTAATTTCCTCAGATTCTAAACCAAAAATTCCACATTTTAACTTCACCTTCAACCTTCAAACTTGAGCTTCTCTACAATGGTAGACCCTCCGATTGAGCTCAAATTCAAGATTTAGACTCTAATGGTGTTAGGGAACAAGAATCTAACACCAAAACACAAGAAAAACAACAAAATCAAAGACTGAAAATTTGACCTAAATACGAAAATGTGAGTAGTGATTTTTCTTTTGGATTTTTGATTTTCCAACACAATGAGACCCAAGACTAGAATCGTGGGAATGATTCTAAGCTCAGCTCTAATACCAAATAATACAATACAAAAATATGAAAATGACACAAAACAAAGAAAACACACTAAATATAAAATAACAAAAACTAAAAAAAATGAGGAAATAGAACAATAAAGTAAAAGATAGATAGATTGACATAAACCGATAATGAGAGGACAACCACGGATATACCAAACCCGAGACCTTCCTGTCAATCACCGACAACACCAACCTCTTACGAGGACCCCACGGGAATAAACCCGAGCAACCTATGTTTCTCAACAATCCATAAGCTCCCAACAAGCTTTAAAAACAACATTCGCAATTTTAACTTAATTCATAATTCATCAACTACCTAAAAATAAAAGAAAACTAGCTATATATAGTCGTGGGCTATTTATTCCACAATGGGCCCAAAAGTGACCCTAAAATTTATTGGGCCAAAAAGTGACCCAAATTTCAAAAAAATAGAAAAGATGCCCATACTCTCTTGAAGCCCAAGTTATCATCCAAACGTGGTGTTGCCCATTCCTTTCTTGGTGGATATTACCAAATAACACTTCTTTTGAAATTATCCTCCAATCACGTATTTGACCTCCTAAAATGACCAAGTCTTGGATCCGTAGATGTTATCCTTGAAGCATCGGTCCCAAAGGAGTGGCGCCCATTGATATTTTATCATCCTCTCTTTCTTGAAGAGGATTTGTCCTCGAATCCAACTCATTTATCAATTTGTTGTTGCACCTTTTAAGTTTGGAATCCTTTGATAAGAATTTTGTTAGGCTTTTAAGCTCATTTTCATATGGCATTCTCCTTGCAGCCTCCTTTTATATTGTTTGTTCATGAACCTGCACAAATAAAAGAGTGATGCTAGGTAAAATTCTAGCATCATGGTTAGCGAGTAACAAAGGTCCATGTTGGAATTGTCTTTTTTAATTTGGATTGAGATTGGTTGAACAGTGCATTGTGGAGTTTAGTTTACAGTTTTTTGGGTAGAGGGAGCATGTTCTTGAAGCCTTGGAGCACAATTATGGTGAATGATCCTTGAGATAATGATGGTTGGTTCGTTTTAGGTGTTTTAAGGAGTAAGACATGTCAAAGTTTCCTTCTTCCCTTTCAAGTGTAACCATTCCACCTTTAAATCATTCAAATCTTGTCGCAAACCCATAATGGATTCCACTAAGGTATCAAAGGTTACACCACCCATAGACACTTAGCACAATTGAGAAAATATATGAAACAACTATTGATGAATCATTTGAAAGTTGAAAGACATGACTCATGGTGTTTATGAAGAAAGAAATGACAAAACACACAAAGAGAGAATAAAAGATAAAAAAAAGACTTGAAGAACTCAAATTCAAACGTTAAACTAAGAATAAAAAATACAAATGAAAGAAAATACAAAAGAAATTAATACACAAAAGAAGAACAAAACAAACACTAGCTAAACAACTAAGTTGATTAAGATTTAGTTGTTAACTAGTATCAAGAATCAATGAAATGAAAGAAGGAATTAATAGATGAAATTAATGGATTAAAACTGGTCAAATGAAGTTTTTAAAGTGTTGAAATGCATTTGAGAACTTGAATTGATGTGGGAGAAGTGTAGGAATGCATTTCGGGTGCGTTTGGAGTTGTTTTGGCATCCAATTGGGTGACCTGCATTGGGCAGCCTGCTCCAGCAATTGGCACGCAGGTGCTAGGCACCTTGGCCTTCTATTGATGTCTTGAGATGTGTTTGGGTTGTGGCCACAGCTTGGGCACAGGTTGGGTGCACCTCAAGGACAAGTGGTCTGCCCCTTGGTCCTTAAAAGGCCAAAACTGCCCTCCATATGTCCCCCCTTTGTACTTTCTTGTTGAATATCCTTAGGATCTTATTAGATGCCTTTGTACAAATACTTTTTTACATATTTTTCTTCACTTTTGAGGATCAAACAACCACCTATTGAAGAAAATTCCCCTTGAAGATTTGAATTTGTCCCAAAACATCAATAACTTCAAAATGCTCTAACTCTTCAACCCTTGCTCAGAATGCGGTGAAATTTTCAACTTAGGCTATTTTCAGCCTTCTATACACATTACAAGCATCAATTTTCACAGATTCTACATCAAAAATTCCATATTTTAACTCTACCTTCAACCTTCAAACTTGAGCTTCTCAACAATGGTAGACCCTTCGATTGAGCTCGAATTCAAGATTTAGACTCTAATGGTGTTAGGGAACAAGAATCTAATACAAAAACACAAGAAAAACAATAAAATAAAAGACTTAAAATTTGACCTAAAGATGAAAATGTGAATAGTGAATTTTTTCTTTTTTTGGATTTTTGATTTTCCAACACAATAAGACCCAAGATTAGAATCATGGGAATGATTCTAAGCTCGATTCTGATACCAAATGATACAATACAAAAATGTGAAAATAAAAACAACACAAAAATCAAGGAAACACACTAAATACGAAATAACAAAAACTAGAAAACAAGAAAATGGAACAATAAAGTAAAAGATAGATAGATTGACATAAACCGATAATGAGAGGACAACCACAGATATACCAAACCCGAGACCTTCCTATCAATCACCGACAACACCAACCTCTTATGAGTACCCCACGGGAATGAACCCGAGCAACCCATGTTTCTCAACAATCCATAAGCTCCCAACAATCTTTAAAAATAACACTCGCAATTGCAACTTAATTCATCATTCATCAACTACCTAAAAATAAAAGAAAACTAGCTATTTATAGCCATGGGCTATTTATTACACAATGGGACCAAAAGTGACCCTAAAAGCTACCCAAATCCTAAAATAATGGAATGGACACCCATAATCTCTCGAAGCCCAAGCTATCATCCAAATGTGGTGTCACTCATTCCTTTCTTAGAGAGTATCACTAAATAACACACTTTCGAAGATATACTCTATTCACGTATTGAACTTTTAAAATAACCAAGTCTTGGATCTGTTGATGTGATCCTTGAATCATCAATCCCAAAGGAGTAGAGCCCATTGATATTATATCATAGGTATCGAGCACAGGGTGCCCAATTCAAGGCTAATGGCGCCCATTCGGCTCTACCTCGCCCTTCTTACAGATTTTGTGGTCAGAGTCATCTTGGCTAGTGTGACAAGGAAGGAAATAGATATTTCTATTATGGTCAGATTGGGCACATGCAGCGTGAGTGCCCCTCTCTAGTATATTTTTAGGCCGACAGGGTCCCCATTGCTACTCTATCTAATCCCACACCTATAATGCCCTGAGAGTATATCCTAGGCACCACATGGTGCTTACAGTCCTGAGGTACCATATGCTAACCCATAAGCTGGTACCTACTATGACCACTGCATAATATCTTGATGAGAGAAGTTATATGCGAAAAACCATGGATATAATGCCACAAGGTTTTAAATCATAGTTATGATAAAGTCATAAAAAAAATACTTATAATCCTGATAAAACGTCTAACAATGACAACTTAAAAATGAGGACTGATTAACTGTCTGTACTAGTCTGAAAAGCCTCTACTGACTGACTATGGAGCTGATGGGACAAACCCCTAACTAACTCTAATTGAATAAAAGTAATACTGA
>NC_061111.1:171587664-171604629 GCF_002878395.1 Capsicum annuum | reverse complement strand
ATGGGACAAACCCCTAACTAACTCTAATTGAATAAAAGTAATACTGAACTAAATAAGTGATCTGAGATAAATAAACCATGTCCTCAAATGATTAGGACTCACCACTACTATAATTTATAATCTAGAATATCTATGTACGATCTGAGAACTTAGCATCCGAACCTATGATATGATACATCATAGTGCAAGAAATGAGTATGCGATCAGTACTTTGAATGTACTGGTATGCCAAATAAGGTAGGCTGATATGCATGGTTTCATGTACAGGGGTAACAACTGACTTAATAAATAGTATAGCATACTGAATAGAGTGCATGAAATTTGTAAATATTGAGAATGATAACCAAGCATAAAATATGTTCTGAATATTTTGTAAACTGAAATACTAAAATCTGATAACTGAATAACTGATATCTTTATGCTATGGTCAAGCAAAACTAAAACTGAATTACTAAGATGATTACTGAACTGAGACTGAGGGAGCTATCATCTAACTGACATGCCCTAATGAGCAATTTGGGGTCCAACCTATGACCCCAGTTGGAAGGGTGTCAGTACCGTGCCACGGGTACTAAAACTAGCTGTGTGAATCCACTAATGTGCTATTCCTAAGGACTAAGGGTGGCAAGCCTAACTAACGGGTGACTCCTCAAGTTTGAACTAATGGGTGACTCCTCAGATCCTACGCTAGCTACGTAGTTCTGGAGTACAGGGACTACTACTAATGACTCTGCCTAACTGATGGGGAAGTCACCATCCCTGCACTCGCTTGGTGCTAAATCCTACTCTCAACTGAACTAACCTAAAATATTGAACCGTTCTAAGTTTAACTGATCATGATAATTGGTTGAACTGATACTGCTCATAGCATATCTAAAACTATTCAGAAGATACTAAGACTAAGTAAACAACTAAATTTTTTGGTATTTATAACCCCCAGGACTCGATAGCAATAATAGCAAAATAGTACTAAATGTTTGGGGACATAATATGAAAGCATTAATTCAAAATTCGTTCTTGTAGACATTTCATCAAACACTTGATATTCATAGTTTAAGATAAGCATGGGAATAGTTTAAAGCTTGTAGAAATTGCATGATTTCAAAATCAACATCACCAATTATGATTTAAATCAGCGAATAGAACTATTTGAATAAGTGGGGTTCAATACAACAATAATTTCATATAAACATGCTATAGAATCAAGATTCATGGGAATTCATGGTTAAAAATCATAATAACTTGTAAAAGATCCTAACTTTGAATTTAAAATTTTGATTCTTGGGCTCCATAGGTGAAAAGGAACCATGGATGAACATTTAACATACCTAGATTGATGAATTTGTGAGAGTTCATGGGGTTTTTCTTGAGAATTGATCTTGAATCTTGAATTATAGGGCTTGTTATTGAGATAATATTAGTTTCTTGTAGAGAAATTATGAGTAATGGGGCACATAATTTCCTTTTAGGGCTGTAATTACGTGTTTTTGACAGATTTGGGGCTATGGGAAAAGACCAAACGGTCCTTGGAAATTTAATATGCGGACTGAAAATCCTGATTTTACACACTAGTGTGATGCAGTGCTTATCACGTTGCACCACTAGAAAAGGACAATCTCCATTTTGCCCAATGGTATGACCCGGTGCTATTGTGTTGCGCCACTAGAAATGAATAATCCCGATTTGTCACCTTGGCGCGATGCAATGCCATTGTGGTGCCCCACTAAATCGTGAATTTGACACTTGGCATAATGCAGTGCCAATTGCGGAGCTTCAATGGAATGGACGAACGTGATTTTGGCCATCACTGCGATGCGGCCTAATCGCATTGGGCTACTACTTTTCACTAAAAGTGCCATAACTTCTCACCCATGTATTAGATTTTGGAGAAATTGGTATCATTGGAAATATAATTCAATTTCCTATAGTTTGGTGGAGATTTATTGTGAAAATTATTAATATAAAAAAAGATATGCTTATTCAAAGTTTACTATTGCACCATTCTCCTTAAAAACTCAATCGGTAAGGGATATTTTGATTCGTCTAATAGCTAGGAATTACTTAAGGCCTTAATATAAATCAAACTCACTCATAAAACTACCAAATAACTATAATTTATTTATTAGGACCTCAAAGCATGATTCTCATATTGGCTTGGATTTTTAGGGTATTACAACACCGAAGGGTGCTATGTCTATCTCTGCTTCTATTTTTGGCACCGACACTGGCCAAAACCACTTGTATTCATTTGTTACTCGCTAGGATTCTGAGGTTTCTCCTAATGTTTTTATGGTTATTTGAGACTTCTCTCCCGTGAAGTGTATTATTAGCTTGATCTAGGGTCTACTCTTTCTTATGTGACCCCATATATGGTTGTGCATCTTCATTATGGTCCTGAGAGTCTGTTGGTTCCTCTTTTATTTCTACCCCAAATGGATACCCTATGGTTGTTAGAAGGGTCTATAAGGGGTGTGTAACTTCGGTTGGTGGTAGGGATACTCTTGTAGACTTGATAGAGTTGGACGTAGATAATTTTGGTATCATTCTGGGGATGGATTAGTTGCAGTCTTGCTATGCTTTATTAGATTATCATACCCATAGGGTCATGTTTCAATTCCCCAATGAGCTGGTCATTTTATAGGAAGGTGGTTCCCTAGTGCCTAAGGAAAGGTTCATTTCTTATCTAAAGGCCTAAAAGTTGATCTCAAAGAGGTGTTTGTATCATTTTGTCTGAGTTAAAGACTCTGACTCAGAAGATCCTTCTCTAGAATCTATTTTCGTAGTTAATGAGTTTCCCGGGGTGTTTCCTAAAGATCTTCTCGGAGTTTCTCAAGATAGGGAAATTGATTTTGGAATTGATTTTGTTCAGGTAACTCGCCCGATTTCTTTCCCTCCTTCTAGAATAGCTTTGGTGGAGCTAAAAAACCTTGATAAGCAATTGAAAGACCTTTTGATAAAGATTTTATCCTCCTTAGTGTGCCTCCATGGGGTACTCCCATATTGTTCGTGTGCAAGAAGTATGGTTCTCTTCATATGTGCATTGATTATCGTCAATTGAACAAAGTGACTGTAAAGAATAAATATCCTCTTCCTAGGATCGATGATTTGTTTAATCAACCTTAGGTTGCGAACTATTTCTCTAAGATTGATCTTAGATCGGGCTATCATCAGCTTAAGATTAGGGATGTGGATATCCCTAAAACTGCCTTTAGAACCCGATACGGTCACTATGAGTTTCTTGTCATGTCTTTTGGGTTGACCTATGCCCCAGTGGAATTTATGGACTTGATGAATAGGGTCTTCTATCTGTTCTTGGACATATTTATCATTGTCTTCATTGATGATATCTTAGTGTATTTTAAGAGTGAGATGGATCATATAGATCACCTCTGTGTCAGGTTGCAAACTTTGAAGGATCATCATTTGTATGTCAAGTTCTCCAAGTGTGAGTTTTGGCTGAAAGTCATAGCTTTTCTTGGTCATGTTATACCTAGTGAAGGGATTAGAGTAGATCCCTAAAAAGTTGTAGTGGTTAAGAAGTGACCTAGACTTATGAGTCCAATTGATATTTAGAGTTTCTAGGGTCTACCCGGTTACTATAGAAGATTTGTGGAGAGAGTTTTACTATAGCTACCCCATTGACCAAATTAAATGAAAAGAAGGTCAAGTTCTTATGGTCCGATGCATGTGAGGGTAGTTTTGAGAAGTTGAAAGATAATTAACTTTTTCTCTAGTTTTAACCTTGATCGAGGGTAGTGATGGTTTTGTGACTTATTATGATGCTCTCGTGTCGGTATTGGTTGCATGTTGATGCAAAATGGTAGGGTGGTGGCCTATGCTTCTCGATAATTGAAAGTTCATGAGAAAAACTACCCTACCTATGACTTAGAGTTTTTAGCCGTGGTCTTTGCGTTAAAGATTTAGAGCCATTATCTATATAGGGTTCATGTTAATATCTTTTCCGATCATAAGAGCCTCCAATATATATATACTCAAAAGGAGTTAAATCTCTGGGAAAGAAAGTGGTTCGATTTGTTAAAAGACTATGTTATGAGTCTTTATTAAGTTCCCAGTAAGGCAAATGTAGTCGCCGATACTCTTAGCAGATTGTCCATAGGGAGTTTGGCCCATGTAAATAAGGGTAAGCAGGAATTAGTGAAAGACATTCATCGTTTGGATAATCTTGGAGTTTGACTTATAGACTCTGGGGATGGTGGTGTATTTGTGCTTTTGTTATCTCAGTCGTCTCTTGTTGTGAGATAAAGCAAAAGCAAGCATTGGACCCCAACTTGATGAAGATCAAGAGTAATGTGGGTCAATATAAGGTTGCGGACTTTGTGATTGGTGGTGATGGTATCTTGAGATACCAAGGTAGGCTATGTGTTCCCGATATCGATGGATTGAGAAAAAGGGTCATGGTCGAGGCTCATGGATCTCGTTATGCCATTTATCTCGGTTTCACCAAGATGTATCATGATCTTAGAGAGTTTTATTGATGGGGTAATATGAACTGTGATATAGCTAGTTATGTGGCCAAGTGTATGGTATGTCAACAAGTGAAAGTTGATCACATGAGGCCCAGGGGCCTGTATCAAGAAATCCCATTACCCGAATGGAAGTAGAAGGTAATCAATATAGATTTTGTTGGTGTTTGTCCTAGATCCCGGAATCAATGTGATTCTATTTAGGTCATTGTTGATAGAATGACCAAGTTTGCTTACTTTTTGCCCATGGCGACTAATTTCTCGGTGGAAGATTATGCTAAGTTGTATCTTGCGAAGATCGTGAAGTTGCATGGTGCTCTAATTTCTATTATTTTAGATCGTGGTCCTTCATTTTCATCCTATTTTTGGAAGTTGTTCCAAAAGGGTTTGGGTACTAGAGTGTGCTTTATACCTCATTCCACCAGCAAATAAATGGACAAGTTGAAAGGACCATCCAAACATTAGAGGATATGTTTCGGGCTTATGTGATTGATTATGGTGGTAGTTGGTATGACCACTTGCCTTTGATTGAGTTTGGATATAATAATAATTACCAATCTAGTATTGGTATGGCGCCTTTTGAGGCATTGTATGGTAGGAGATGTCAATCTCCTATTGGGTGATATAAGGTTGGCAAGGGTAAGTTGCTTAGCCCTATTCTAGTTCACCAAGCCTTAGAGAAAGTAAAGGAAATTCGTGATATGTTGAAAACCGCTCAAAGTCAACAAAGTCCTCAGCAGATGTAAGGTGTAGGGACTTAGAGTTTAGTTTTAGCAATTGGGTATTCTTGAAAGTGTCTCCCATGAAGGGACTGGTGCAATTCAGTAAAAAGGAGAAGCTTAGTCCCTGATATGCTAGCCCCTACTTGATCGTGAAGAGGGTTGGCAATATTGCCTATGAGTTAGAGTTGCCTTCTAGTACGAACTCCATTACCTGGTATTCTATGTCACTATGTTGCAAAAATATATGGGTGATCCTTCGTTGGTTGTTCCTTTAATGAATGTTGATATTTTAGACTCTTTGTCCTATGAGGAGATCCTGGTGAGGATCGTGGATCGGCAAATTCACCGATTATAAATGAAGAAAGTGGCTTCGGTAAAGGATCTATGGAGGAACCAAAAGTTTAAGGAAGCTACGTGGAAGCAGAAAAGGACAAATTCTAAGTATCCGCATTTGTTTCCTATTATGAAAACATGGGATGGAGGTATGTGTTGATCTCCTTGCTTTGATTTATGTCTTTGATAGATAATGGGTTAAAGTCCCCGGTAGGTTAAATTGATTCGTGTCTTGTTAGACCATGGATTCAAGTCCCTAATGTTTTGAAATTATGTGTGTTTTATTGTAATTGGTTTAAGTCCCTAGTATCTTAAGTTAATTCATGTCTTTGGTAGATGATGGCTTTGAGTCCTTAATCCTTGAATTGAGTAAGTATCCTTGATGAGTTAATGGGTTAAAGTCCCTACGTTGTGAAATGAGTAAGTGTTGATAAGAAAGGGTTTAAGTCCCTAATCTTTTAAATAAACAAGTGTCTTGATAAATATGGGTTTGAGTCCCAAAGACGATAACGAGAATGATAGATTGATAATAAGCATGATGTGTGTTATATCCTTATTGTGTGCTTATTCTAACTTATTTGAAGGACGTTTTGATATATGATAATGTGTTGACTTGTGTTTATTGCTTACCTTACCCCTTATTCGAGGATGAATGATCCAAGTGGGCGAGAATTTAAACATCTAGACTTAGAACCATTGAAAAACTTTATCTTTTGGTGTCACTGAAGTGGGTACGACTAGGGGCTTGAGTCGTACCCCTTGGATACGAGCCATATCCTTTTTGTCCTCCCTTCTCGTATCCTAGGCAGTGTGTTAAGGGTCACTCACTATCCTAGGTACGAGTGATCCTTCCCTCAATCATACCTAAGGGTATGAGTCATACCTAGGTGAGTCGTATAGGGTGAGGTCTAAGCTTGGAATGGACTGATTTTTTTACGAGTGGAGCATACGAGATAGGGGTGAGTCGTACCCTATGGATATGACTCATAGGTGTATGGCCGTATCCTTAACATTGTGTGTGACCTATAAGAATCCTAGGGTACGAGTCAGGGTACCACTCGTACCCTAAGGTATGACTACTTAAGTGAGTTATATGGTGAGTCGTACCCCTAGACGGGTTCAATTTTCAAATTTTAACTAAGGTCCTTGTATTCATTTCCCATGTCTAAAACCCTATTCCCTCTCACTATATAAGTGTGTGTAGCCTTCTAAACATCTATTTTGATATATCAAACACCCTAAATACTCTCTCTCAAACTCATCTTTAAAGGATTGGAGGCTAGGGTTTCAAGGGTGATCTTCGAAAGGCAAGGTAAAATGTGATATGTCTATATGCATGGATAAGGATATGAATGTGACTGAATATGATATATATATTGACTTATTGTTGAATAATGATGTTATTTGATCCTTATCCTTGAGTTACATGCTAGCGTTCCAACCGCGAACAATCTCTGGACGTTATGTCCCCATACTACATAGGGGCAGGAGCATCTTTTTTTCTTCCTGTGCAGTGATTATGTGATGGAAGTGGTTTGTGCATTGACTTTGGAGTAGTGATCTTTCTTTCTTTAGAAGACCTCCATCCTTGGTCTTCTATCTTTAGACTTAGTCATTTGACTTGGTTTGGCTATTGTCGGGGGCTTGTCCAGACATATATATTTCTAAACTCTGGGTGTATAGAGGTATTTTGATGACTATAGACTTTGGTACATTGATTAGTTGATGAATCTAATGAAGTGCTTAGACATGTTTAAGTTATGACTTGTAGTATGTTTTCCACTATCTCATTATATGGTCGAGATCTACCAGCCCATGTGATTGATGTGATGAATGTGATGGGTTATCAAGTGACCTCCAGTTCATGTGGTCTTGAGGTGCATATACGACATGGCCCAATTTCGGGTCATGTCACAGTCCAGTTAGACGAGAGTTTGACCTTTGTGAAGGAGCCAGTGCTCAAATATTCTAGTGACGTAAAGCGATTGCACACTAGATAGATCCCTTTAGTTAAGGATCAGTAGAGGCACCACTCAGTGGATGAGGCCACTTGGGAGATCAAGAGCAAGATGTGGACTCGGTATCCTCACCTGTTTGAGACATCAGGTATATCCTAGTCCTTAACTTCCGCGGACTAAAGTTCCTTTAGTAGTGGATATTGTAATGACCCTTTAGGTCATTTTCCTTATTTCTACTTATTTTCACCATTAGAGCATCTCTATAGCTGAGTTAAGTCATTTATGACTTGCTGGAACTGACAGGTCGATTATCGAGCAGTTCGTTTGGTTTTTAGAGCCAATTCCCTATTTAGGTCTTCGTTGGTTCTAAATGGCCATCGAGAAAAAACTTCAGTGAAATAATCTCGAATACAAATTCTGACTGTGCCAGCAGCTCCGAAGTATCAATTTTAGGCTACATAAATTCTTGGTTTGGTTCCTGAGGCACCCAGGCTTATTTCGATCTATTAGTCAAAAAGTTAAGAAATTGAAAATTAAGTGTGGGACTCACATTTTGTCGAAACGACCACCAATGGAAAATTTGATTTTGTCATTGAGCCTGGAACATCAAATTTAGTATGGTTACATAGTTTGTTTGCATATATGTGATTTCGGATTAATCTTGAGGGATTGGAGGAAACGTGGAAATTTTCCAAGTCTCAACTATGATCTGATACACCCGCGATCGTGAACCATGAAGCACTAGTAGTGTCACAAATGCGACTTCATGGGAAGGCCAAACGACCAATTTTGATAAGGAAATATCGCAATCACGACATCCCCATCTGGTGCCCTAAATCGCGATCACGTGCATCGAGTCACCATAGAGGGACCTAAAAACCTGGGGACGGGTATAAATAGGCCATTTTAGCCCAATTTAGCTTATTCGTCACCCATTTTCTTGAGAGCTAAAACCCTAATTAGAGAGATAGGTTAAAATTAGAGCTTAGGGTGATCAGGAGCTTGGCTAACATCCATTTTCATGATTTTCCTTCGATTTGTGGTAAGATTTCACCCTTTTCATGGTAAAATTTCCCATTTCTTAATCTAAAATCCTAAAACTTTGGGGGCTTGATTTTAGCCCCAATTAAGCTCGAATTTCACC
Organism: Capsicum annuum; assembly: GCF_002878395.1. Classification (NCBI taxonomy): domain Eukaryota; kingdom Viridiplantae; phylum Streptophyta; class Magnoliopsida; order Solanales; family Solanaceae; genus Capsicum; species Capsicum annuum. The sequence goes on along the minus strand of NC_061111.1, from coordinate 171,595,988 downwards.
CATTATTAGGGCAATGATTTCTTGAGCATGTGGTAATGTTGGGTTAGCTTTAGAAATGTGATTCTCCATAAATAGGACCCACATAGGATTTTGGGTCATTTTTGGACCCGAAGCACAGTAGTTCAAGATGGGTATCATTATTCTCGTATTGATAAGTAGAATGTGATTTTGATAGCTTTTTATCTTGCGAAAGCTTCTCGGAAGGAAAACACAGTGATTTAGTAGATCATTAAGCTTTCTCCGGCATCGAGGTAGGCTAGGTGTTACCCCCTTGTTAAATTAAGCTAATTCATAGTATGTTTATGATATTGTGTTAGATTTGGGATGGATTTTAGGTGTTAGTATAATGAATTGAAATGCTTTGGGTTAGTTGGACCATTTAGGCTATTCGAAATCCTAAATTAGGCATAATTGACCTAGTTGCTTATATTTTAGGTAAATTTCATATATTAGGGATAATTGAGGCTTGTTTAACACCTAAAAGTGAATTTAGATACCTTAAGCCTAGTTCAGGTAGAATTTTCCTAAAATGTAACTTTGGGGATTAGATGTGGGCCTTTGACCCACCTCAAGCTAAGACACATTTTAGCTTATGTAGGCCTTTATACACTTGTAAGACTCTTGAAAATGTTTATTGAGGTAATATTGAGAAACTTTGACAATTGATAGTTATGTTGGTTAATATGAAGGTTGATGTCTATTGATTATGTTATTGCTTATGCTATTAATGACATTATTGATTATATTAATATATTTATATTTATCAGTTCAAGTCCGGCTATTGATGATATATTTACCATTTCAAGTTTGGCTATTGATGATATATTTACCAGTTCAAGTCTGGCTATTGATGATATATTTATCGGTTCAAGTCTGGCTATTGACGATGTATTTGTTGGTTCAAGTCTGGCTATTGATGATATATTTATTTGTTCAAGTTCTTCTGTTGATGGTATAATTACCGATTTAAGGACGACTATTGATTATATATACCGTTTCGAGTTTGGATATATATATTATAGTATGATAATATATTTATTATAAGGTAATGACATTGGTATGTGAGATTTATAATCTAACTAAGTCGAGAATGAGGAAATGATTATAGTGTGGTATGATATAAATGGATTCTAGTGAAATAATGATTAGTTGATAAGTGTTGACTAATTGGCAAATGATGAGTATGGGCAAGGGATGACCATAGTGTGGCATGACTTGGATGCACTCCAATGGCTTGTGAGAGTTGATCAACGACGGTGGTGGGATATGCTATCTTGTTTGTACCTTTCAGGATTATGGGGTTTTGCGATGGGTTATTTACTTTTCATCACTAATTGGTGTATGGGCACCAATTTTGTAGTTACGATTGTTTGTGTTGATGTTTTATGTTACGATATGCTATTATCCCGATTTATTTACTTGTTTATGCATAGCGATGTTGGAGATATTTCAGGTTCGTTTCCTTACCTTGACTTAGTTATGTTATCTTGCATTTTATCATTCTTATATCATGATTTAGCTCAGTCATCTGATGATGCCTACTGAGTACCCATTGTTTTGGTACTCATACTATACTTCTATACCTTTTTGGTGCAGATTCGAGTACAAGTTGTCACTAAGCCTGGCAACGGAACTGAAAAATTATGTTCCATTCCGCCAACTCTGATTTTGGCATAGTTCCATTACCGGTAACGCCACGGTACATGTTAATACTGGTATACCGGTACCCAATGGTCCGGATAATGTTATCGGTGCGAACCTTCAAAAAAATCCGGTAGTTTTGGTTTTGGTTGACCGGTTCCGGTACCGGTTACCCGGTTCTGGTCCGTCATACGCTTAAATATCTGCCTTTTTAAAAAAAATGGAGGTATCTAGCACGGAACTGGCAACGGCTCTTTTGGCCGCTGCTTTGTAGCCGTTTAAATAACCCCCTCCCCCTCCTAATTACCCCACATCACCCCTTAAAATTTTCACTATAAATATCCTTCATTTCAATTCTTTTTTCACACAAATATTATCAATTTTCATACTCTCTCTTAATATTCTCACATTCTCTCTAAATATTTATAATTATTATATTAGTTGAAGTTGAAGATTCAATTATTATATTATTTAGAGTTGAAGATTTGTTGAAGATATTACAAGCTTCAATTATCATCTTTTAATTCTGACATTTGGTAAACGTATACTTTTACGCAGATGTTCGGTATATTCGCTCCAACTTTAATCTCTTTTTATTTACGTTAATATCTATATTTTTATTTTTTAGTATCTACATTTGTTTACTTACATTAATTTTTTAATTTATAATATTTGTATTGCTTGTTTTAATATTTTAATTTAAATTATAGATTTTGGAAAAAATAGTAGTGGTAAAAATCCAATCTTTGGTAAGGTTTTTCGTAGAAATAAAAAAAAGTAAGGCTAGTACTACTACTAGTTCATTACAGCCTAGATTTAATAAAACATCTTTATCACAACCTAATGGTTTCGATGTTGGTATGGTATGGAATTAGATAATGAGACCCTAAGTAGGCGCTATAATAATTTTGAGGAAGACTTACCAGAGGAAGATGATATAGAAGAACAAGAGTTAGGTGATACCCCTACCCCTACTAGTCCGGTTACGGAATTATCAGAACACGGTGAAGAACTTCCCCCTTTACCGAAATTTACCAGGGCCAAAGGTACTGAACGTACTAAAAGGTCTTTAGTTTGGAAAATTATGAAGCATGATAGGGTAAAAATACCGCTACTTGCAATAAATGCAAGCAAGTTTTTAAATATTTGACCGGGGGAAAAATGGCGGGATAGGGTTGCTAACTTCGCATTTGACGAGATGTAATAAAGAATTAGTTCGTCTAAAAAATGAGGCTAAGGCAAAAAAAGATAGTACACAATTTGTGCATGAATCTGTAGGAGGAAATATGGTTCAAACACGTTTAGACATGTTTAACCCAACTGAAGCAAGTTCATAATCGACATATAGTGAAAATATAGATAGAGAAGAACTAACGAAAATGGTTGCTATTATGGGTTTGTCTTTTAGTTTTTCTTTGCATCCTGGTTTTATTCATTATATTCAACGAGTATATAATTCCTCTTTTAAAGGTTTTTCACGAAATACTATTAAAATGATATTTTTAAATTTCAAGCTGAACATTGCCATTTCTTCGTTGCTTATTTGATAAATTTGATGGTAGAATACCTGTTACTTCTGATATGGGTCGTAGTGTTATCGGTAATGATTATTTTACTCTCACGGATCATTGGATTGATCACGATTGGAACATGCAAAAAAGAATTATTGCTTATAAATATGTTGATGAGTCTAAAACTGGCATGTATATAGCTAGTACAATAGCGGAGAGCATGAAATGTTTTAGATTTATTGGTAAAACTATGACATGCACATTAGATAATGCTTCTAATAATTTGAAAGCTATTGAAGAGTTAAAAACTAGATTATGTCCTATGGATGAAGATCATTTTCATGTTGGGTGTGTTGCGCATATTTTAAATTTGATAGTACATGAAGGTGTTCATTTATTTGGAAATGGTTGTCTTAAAGTTCGAATTGCGTGTAGTTATATTTTTAAAAATAAAAGAAGGTTGTAATGGTTGATTTTAAATATAAATGTAATCAATGTGAACTTCCATATAGAAAAGTTCCAAAAGAAATTCCTACTCGATGGAATTTCTTATTTCAAATACTTGAAGTTTCTTTTATATACCGTAAACCTATACAATTAATTTATAATGCTTATAATGAGGATGTTAATTTAATGTTAGATGAAGATGATTGTACTGAAATGCAAGAACTTAGTAAATTTTTAAAAACTTTTCATCAAGCTACGGAAACAGTATCTGCTCAATGTACTCCAACTATTTCTTCTGTTTTAGTAACTATTACTGCTATTTCTAAAGTACTTGCTGAATATAAAAAATTATTCCCTTACAAAGAGTCAATTGAATCTATGTTTGAAAATTTTTAAAAATATTATTTCCTATTCCACAAATTTTTTTGACAATTAATTTATTCAACCCATTTTATAAAGAACATGGTACAGTGATGTTGGTTAGAAAATTATACAACAATTAGAAATTGGACCTCATGAAAAGCCATCAGTTGAAACTTGTTGTGCTAGTATAGTACCTACCGCTAAGATTTTATATAACTTGTATCAAGTTATGGAACAAAATATTGGGCCTATCAAACCTACTACTTCTAGATGTAGATATGATGATTTAAATGACGAGATGGGCGAAGAAATTGGTCTTCAATGTTGTAGGAGTAATGATTTTGATTCGAATCTTTCGCAGGATCGGGAAAGTATTGGAGATGAAAATGGAAAACAACAACTTTTAGCATGGTGGAAGACTCGTATTAGGCAATTTCCAAAACTTTCAAGGATGGTTCGAGATTTGCTATCAACTCAAGCTTCTTCAGTTGCTTTGGAGCAAGCTTTCGGCGCAAGAAGATTTATAATAGGAGATCATAGATATTCATTAGCAAGGAATAGTTTGGAGATTCCGGTATTATTTAGAGATTGGATCAATGCCGAACGAATAAATTTTGGACTCCCCAAATTACCGCCCCATAGTGAAGACAAAATAGATGAAATTTTTTAGGAAAATAGTGATGACAGAATGGAAGCAATGAAAGAGCAAGGAAAAAGACCAATTCCGAAAGATTTATTCGCCGAAGAAGTAAAAAAGTTATGCCAAAAATATTATAGACAATTTAGATATTAATAAGATTTTACAATAGAGATCTAATTCAAACGGAACCCTTCCTAGAAGGTGGCTGCGTAGATTAGATTTTCATTTAATATCTTTGTAATAAATGTACAATGTATGAAATTTGAATAAATATAACGGCTATTCACCTAATTTTATTTTAAAATTTGTCTTTTGTTTGTTACAATTATGAAAAAAAAAATTAATACAAAACTTAATAAAGTTAGAAAAAATTTTAACTTCTTAAACTTATTAAAAATATTATATTAACTTAAACTTAACATATATTTTTTTAGGTTAAATTTTTAAATACTTTAAGATATATTAAAACTTAAACTTATTAAAAAAGAGTTAATAAATTATATAAATAATATAAGTTAATATATATAAAATTTATATATTAATGTCATTAAGTTAAACTTATATATTAATGCCATTAAGTAATATATATAATTTAAATTAAAATTTAAAATTTAAAATTTAAAACAAACACTGTACCAGTATGTTATGTTCCGATGTCGCTCCGGTCCGATCCGGTTCCACACCAGTTGCCAGCGGACCGGTCCAAACAAGGAAAAAATTTAGATATTTCAGTTCCGAAAACACCGATTCCGGTGACGTAAAATGGTAAGGAAGCTCCGGTACCGATTTTGGATCTGGTCAAACTAGTTCGGCAGTACTGATTCTGGTCCGTTTCCAGTCCTAGTTGTCACGTTGATTCATGTTCGTGCGATGTTGATATTCGGAGATAGGGTAAACTCTTAGCGTCCGAGTCACCTATTTCTTTCTATCTTTCTATATTCAGTATTTTGTTCTGAGACAGATGTATTGACTATTCTATATACTTGGGTTGTATTTCTGTTTCTCGATAATCTTGTACTGGCTCTATCAGGTCGGGGATGGTATCTATGTCGACTATCTTTATCTATTTTCAATATTATGCTTATTAGTACGTTGTGTTGTTGATTTTCACCTATGTTGGGCATTTTTTGTCAAGTTAACCTATTGTGTATAACTCTGGGTTATGATTTGGCTTACCAACTGGCGAGATAGAGTAGGTGTCATCATAACTCATAAAATTGGGTCATGACAATGCTAGACACCTGCTCTTGTACTAATAATACCAATGAACCTACGCTCTTATACCAATTTATCATGACCCAAAAAATTGAGTCGTGACATCATCAAATCCAAAATTTTAAAAATTATTTGTCAGAAATTTATCAAATATGAAATTAAATTGTCTTAAACATCATCAACCATCAAACACAAAACTAGGAATTGTTTGTAGAATCACTAAAATTGCCAACATTTGGATTTTCAATAAATTAGACAACACGTTAACTTTTCTTCTTGGATATTTTTTTGGGAAATCTTGTTTAGGTTCACCTGCTGTATTTTTGATAGTTAATTCAGGCAATCAACTTCCTTATGGACTTTTTCATTTTCCTCCTCATCCAGATTATTTGGTACAGGATTAACGACATCCAAATTAGCTGGTATAGGCCCCTTCAACTTGATCAGCTAGTTTAGGAGTATCTTTTTTTGCCTCCTCAAATTTAGAAGCATTTTGAAATGGAGAAGCATCAATAAGGGCCTCATCAGTATCTTCCATATCTACTCAGTGGATTCTTAAGCATTGTCAAATCAACTCCAATAGTTTCATTACCATTCTCATGGTTGATAACACATTCTTGCTTATCATTTATCACATATTCAATCACTGCATATTTTGGACATAAATGTTAAGAAATGTTTATGCATAGAATGTTTATGTAACAACAAAAAAAATAGTGTTCACCTTGGTCCATGAAAGGTTTTTACTTTTTTCCTTTCTCTACATATTATCGAGAATATCTTGAAAGACATTCTCGATATTGAACACACACTGAAGCAACCTTTCTACTATTGGTCCATATCAAATCAACCTTTTATTGATTCCTAATCACCAACATGTTTCCTACTTGATTCAACTTCCTTGCTTGGGCTTTTTCCTCCTATAACTCTTTCACCTTCATTTACATCCACAGTACTATCCCCTACATGCTCATTTCTTAACCTCCTAGGAGATGAAATGAAGACAGTAACCCGTTCCAATTCAGCCTTTAAGAAGTTTATAACTGAATCCTTTACCTCATCTGGATAAGACAAAAAAGATTTCATGTACTCTCCATCCATTTCATGAGTTATAGGGACAATGTACAAATGCACTTCCTAAAAATAATTGAAACATTAAATTGTAGTTAAAATCTTTGAAAAAAATTGATGGCCAAGTCAAAGTTCATAACTCTGAAGCTCTAATTGGTTGAAAGGATCACCTTCGATAAATTGATTGACTTTAGTTGTTTTTCATATTAGTATCCTTATGATAGGCAAAAAAAAGGTCATTTGATTTGCCTCAATTCTTTCTATTTGTAAAAGCATCTTATATTCAAATCTGCAATTAAACAAATGATAAAAAAAAGGGAAAAAATTAATAGCACAAAATCCATAATCTAATAGGTTATTGGTTTATAATATTTATCATAAATGTCCAAGGAAAGCCATAAAAACCATAGGACACATTTCTCCGCTCCTCAGATGCAGCGTGTTGCTTGATCATATCAATCTTATTCTTGAGGTAGTCCAAAATTAGGTCAAATAGTCCAAAATTAGGTCAAAGCTTACCTTTCCCCATGAGTACTTCTCAAAGAAATCCAATGAATGCACCATTTTAACAAAACCTAAGTCCACTTCCTTGGACCCGTCCCTAGTAAGTAGAATAGTATGCAAAATAGACAAGACAATATTTTAACTTCTCGACGTTGTTGAACCTACTCCCTCTATCAATTGACATAAACCTATCTCCTATTACCTTCTTTCTCTGACTAGTGGTTCTGCAAAAGGCTTCACTTTTTTAATAGACCCTTTTTAATTTTTCATCACATGGAGAGGATCGACAACTTAAACCCGACATCAATGCAAACACATTCAAGCAAAAATACACTGCTTATCATTAACTAAAAATCACATGTCATGCGTCTTCTTATCTGTAACATAATAGAGTAGTAAGTGGTGTACCATCTGACGATTGAATTTATTAAAATTTTTGACAACTTCCCAAAATGACCAAAGCAAGATCTCTTGAACTTTCTCTTTAAATTTTGATCAACTAAAGTTCTCTTAAACTCAACAAGCAATGACAACCTAAAACATACTGAAATTTTTGCTAGAAAATTTTCTACTTTATAAAGCCAAGTAATCATACCATATTTATCAATATAATGTGCTTTACATGGTGAGACAAAAGCAGGGGATCATCATCTGCATTTTTTGAAACAATATGCTCTACGTCAAATTATCCGGAACCATTTTGTGTCCTTCATCAACATACTCATCAATCTCATGAAACTCTATAAAGTAAGAAATATTTTCATCTTCCACCCTCGTCTTTTTTCTTTGTTATCACGTACTCTCTTTATTTTTTCTTTTTCTACTAGACGAACGGGTGATTACATGTCCTCTCTTCCTCTACTTCTTACCATTTTTATAAGATCTATATACTAATAAAAAATCAAAAAAATTCATGTCCCTGTTATTGATCA
>NC_061111.1:171540972-171584664 GCF_002878395.1 Capsicum annuum | reverse complement strand
GTGTGAAGCATGTGTGATAATGGAATTATAGAACATGTACATGAAATATATCCATGCTTTCCCTACCTTGTTTGGGATGTTGAATAGACTCATGAAGTACACTATCCCTTACTTATGATATTATGAATTGTTGACTCAAATCTTATGATCAAGTCATGCCATATGTATCAGTTTTCTTCTATCGAGTCCTGGGGGTATTCGTACCCGAAACTATAGCTGTGTGCTAGAGCCATGTCATGTTGTCACGATATCTTCAGTCAAGCCACGTTCCCTAGATTTCAATCAGTCATGTGACTCAGGAAACCTCAAAAACCTTATGATCTCAGTCAGTTATTAGTATTATTCCGTCAGTCAATGAAAATTCAGTAAACCCAGTTCATGTATAGTCAGTTAAATCATGTTCAGTCTCTTCAGATGGGAGTAGAAGTTAGCACCAAGCGAACCCAAAGATGGAAACTCACCTGCTTCAGATAAAGGTGTGATTCTTAGAAGCAATCCTTGTGTTCCAGAACTATGTAGCCACCATAGGTTGAGACATCAACACTGCCAGCTTGAGGGTTAGTGGAGAGGACATCTGTCGTTCTCTTTTGGGGACACTGCCAGATTTAAGGGTCACTCATAGCATGTCTTTACCCGTGGCACGGTGTTGACACCCTGCTAATCAGGGAAAAGATTGGACCCCAGTTCAGCTATTTTAGCATACATGGGGCATATCGGTTAAATAACTACCTCCCACAGTTTCAGTATCAGTCTTAGTAAAATAACTCAGACAGTTATTTAGACATCAATATACCAGGACTGTTAGATACAGTCAAATTCAGTTATAGCACGGGACTTAGAAAGTTCCATCAGATTCAGGACTGTCAGACACAGTCGTTCATGTTATCAGAACTACAGTTTTAGCCATGTATTAGTTTACAGATTTAGTTATCACGTACTCATGATCTCAGTTACTATGTATGTATATTTGCACTCTTATGTTCATATCAGTCAGTCAGTTAGCATTATTCATGCATGTAAACCCTTCGCTTTAGCCTACCTCACTCGTATAGTCAGTACTCTAGTTGTATTGATGCATTTGCGCTATGGTGCTTTCTTTTTATGTTACACCATAGGTTCAGAGACACGAGTTCTAGACCAGCAGTAGCAATCGTATTCAACACACAGAGTTGTAGTGAGTCCTCTTCATTCAAGGACGATATTACTTGATTTATTCATTTATTAATTTAGTTAGTTTTCAGTTTATGGAGTTAGTTGGAGAAATGTTCCCTCGACTCCTTATTCAGACAGTACTTAGAGGTTTTCAGATTTAGTATTCAGATTCAGTTGTTTTGGGTATTTGCTACCCACATGGATGTCATGTTTTGACATTTTCTTTATTCAGTTGAACCTTATGGCCTATTGTTCATATTTTTCCATATTTTACAAGTATATTATGCAGTGTACAGGTACAGATATCAGTCATGGGTTTGCTTGTAGTCCTTCGATGTCATAAGAACCGTGTAGCATTCCGGTTCAGAAAATCGGGGCATTATAAACTTGGTATCAGAGCTTAAGGTTCAATAGAGTCCTAGGAAGTCTGAAAACCGCATCTAGTAGAGTCTTGTACATCGATATGTTGTGCGCCACATTTATGTTCAGGAGGCTATAAGATGTTTTAGGAACAGTTTCCCCTCTTTCAGTATTTATGTCGTGCTAGTGAGCATAATCTCAAGTTAAACTCTCAGTCTTATCCATTCTTTTCTCTATCTCAGAGTATGCCTCCAAAGAGAAGAAACCAGCTAGCTCCTCAGCCCGAATATCCTTTGGGCGAACATGTTTCTCATACGGAGTTTAGAGCCACATTCACCACACTTGCTCAGTCTGTGGATGCCCACAATGAATGGCCACTTGCTATTCTGGCCAATCCAGTGGTAAATTCCGCAGCAGCTAGGATTCGGGACTTCACCCGAGTGAACCCTCCTTCTTTCACAGGGTCTAAGTCTGATGAAGACCCTCAGGAGTTCATTGACCAAGTCCAGAAGGTCAATGACATCATGGGTGTTACTTCTGTTCAGAGTGCTGATTTAGCCGCATATCAGTTGTAAGATGTGGCTCACACTTGGTATAAACAGTGAAAATTCGAGAGGGTAGATGGTGCAGGTCCTATTGAGTGGGAGGAATTTGTCATGGCTTTCTTAGACAGATTCTTTCCCTAAGAGCTGAGGAAAGCCAAAGTTCTTGAATTCATCAACCTCAGGCAGGGAAACATGACGGTTAGGGAGTATTCTCTTAGATTTACTCAGCTAGCCAGATATGTCCCTTATGTGGTTGCAGACAATAGGGCTAAGATGAGCAAGTTTGTGTTAGGGGTGAACGACAGTGTGGTAAATGAGTGTAGGTCTGCGATGCTAAATAGTGATATGACTTTAGCTAGACTCATGACCCATGCCCAACAAATAGAGGAATAGAAGGTTAAGACTAGAGAGAGGCAGAATAAGATAGTAAGATCAGGCAGTTTCAGTTTTGCTCCACCCAAGTCTAAGGTAGGAAACTGTTCACAGTTTCATCCCAAGTCATCAGCTCTAGCTCATTCTACAGCCAGTGCTTCAGTTCCTAAGTTCAGAAAGGGTAACCAAAATAGGGCCCTAGGCTCTAAGTCTCAGGGCAGTGTTAGCAGTGCCCGAACCAATCCCCTATGCCAGACTTGTGGTAAGAACCACAAGGGTATTTGCAGATCCGATAGTGATTTTTGTTTCGAATATGGCAAGCCAGGCCACAGGATCAAGGATTGTCCTCAGTCAGGTCAGCAGAAACATCTTCGTTCCCAAGCTCAGTCCAGTCGCTCGAATCAGCAGGGTGCCACTTCTAGTGCTAATAGTAGGCAACACCCAAACAGACTATATGCTCTTCAGACCCGACAGGATCAGGAAAATTCTCTTGATGTCGTTACCGGTACGTTATAGATTTTTTATGTTCATGTTTACGCTTTGCTAGATCCAGGTGCATCCTTGTCTTTTGTTACTCCCTTTATAGCAGGAGATTTCAGAATTAGTCCCAAAATTCTCGTAGAGCCTTTTTCATTCTCTAACCCAGTGGGTAAAATCATCATAGCCCGGCGGGTATACAGGAACTGCCTGGTTATAATAATTTAGAAAGTCACCTCAGCAGATTTAGTCTAATTAGAGATAACTAATTTTGATGTCATTTTCGGCATGGATTGGCTTCATTTCTGCTATGCCACAGTCGACTGCAGGAACAAAATAGTTCAGTTCAAGTTTCTAGATGAACCTGTCTTAGAGTGGCAGAGTACTACTTCGTCTTTCAGGGGTAAGCTTATTTCCTACCTTCGGGCAAGGAAAATGATTTCTAAGAGGTGTGTGTATCATCTCGTGCACATTAAGGACTCAAGTTCCAAATCTCCCAGTCTCAAATTAGTCCCAGTGGTTAATAAATATTCTGATATCTTTCCCGAAGATCTTCCAGGCATTCCTCCCGAAAGGGAAATAGATTTCGGCATAGACCTTCTCCCAGATACTCAGCCTATCTCTATTTCGCCATACAGAATAGCACCAGTAGAGCTCAGTGAGCTAAAATGTAACACCCCATATTCAAATACGTGTATTGGCGTATTCAAGTATGTGTATTGGTCTTATTTATATAGAAGTAATTTTTTTATTTTATTTATACCAGAATTTGCCCATCAATGGTTCCATACGAAGGTTATTGAATAAGCTTTCTAACGATATAAAAGATTTCCAAAAATGGATAGGTTTCGGATATAATCGAGCATGTTTGAAACTATAAAACAGTGGCCGGGATATTTGAGAATAGTAAATGTGCAGGAAAATTAACTGCACACAAACTTCTGAGGCCAGCCGAATTTTTGGGTCAACTTAGAACGATCATAATTCCCTTAATATAATGAACTGGTAGAGCTGCAACCTATGAAAAGAAAGATCTTTGAGCCTTCTTTCTAATGCAATTGATTTCATCCAAATCCAATATCTAAGTAAGGAGTTATACTCGTTTTACTTCATCCTACCAAAACAGATTTTTAGGGTTAACTTCAAATGACCATAACTCCTTGTACAGAACGAACTGAGTGGCCTACTTTATATGACATAAAATCCCTTTGAATTATCCTTCCACCGATACCAATGTTACCCAAATCCGATATTGGAGCAAAGAGTTATGGTTGATTTACTTTAGCTTATCAAAATAGTCCACCAAAGGACAGATTTGACATTATTTAAATTTTAAAGGCATTTTAGATATTTCCTATTATATTATGGATGGTAATATGTGTATATATACATGTATATGAGTTCAAAAACTCATTTTCATCATCAATCATTGAGAAAGAACAAACCCTAGCCAAATTTGACCTTTAAATTGCTTTTGATTCAACCGTAGAAATTACTTTTGGTTCTCCCGGGCCTCCTCGATTACGGGTACCAATCCGCCCCAATAGGATTTGAGGCATGACATAAAAGATCAGTTAAAGAATCTCTTGTATAAGAGATTCATCAGACCCAGCATTTCCCTATGGGGTGCACCAGTCTTATTCGTACGCAAGAAAGACGGTTCTCTCAGAATGTGTATCGATTATCGTAAGCTCAACAAAGTTACGATAAAAAACAGGTATCCACTTCCCAGAATAGATGATCTGTTCAACCAACTTCAGGGTGCCAGTTACTTCTCCAAGATAGACCTCAGATCAGGCTATCATCAGCTCAAAATTAGAGAATATGATATTTCAAAGATAGCTTTTCGTACTCGGTATAGTCACTTCGAATTTCTAGTCATGTCCTGTGGTCTTACCAATGCACCTACAGCTTTCATGGACTTGATGAACCATATGTTCAAGCAGTACTTGGACATGTTCATCATAGTCTTCATAGATAATATTTTGGTCTACTCTCGCACAAAGTGTGATCATTCAAACCATCTCAGAATTGTTCTTTAGACTCTCAGAGATCATCAGCTATTCGCCAAGTTCAGCAAGTGTGAATTTTGGCTAAGATTAGTAGCATTCCTTGTCCACGTTATCTTCGGTGATGGCATTAGAGTAGATCCTCAGAAAACCAAAGCAGTAAGGAATTGGCCTCGCCCTGTCTCTCCATCAGATATCAGAAGTTTCTTGGGCTTGGCTGGCTATTACAGACGGTTTGTCGAGGGATTTTCTTTTATTGCATATCCTATGTCCAGATTAACTCAGAAGAAGGTCAAGTTTCAGTGGTCAGATTCATGCGAGAAGAGTTTTTAGGAATTAAAGATTCAACTTACCTCAGCTCCAGTTCTAACCCTTCTAGAAGGTTCAAATAATTTCGTGGTATATTGTGGTGCATCTAGAGTAGGTTTAGGTTGTGTCCTCATGTAGTATGGTAAGGTCATAGCCTACACCTCCAGACAGTTAAAGCCATATGAGAAGAATTATCCTACTCATGATCTTGAGTTAGCAGCCGTAGTCTTTGTCTTAAAGATTTGAAGGCATTATCTTTATGGAGTTCATGTAGACGTCTTCACAGATCATAAGAGTCTCCAATATGTCTTTTCTTAGAAAGATCTCAATCTTTGTTAGAGAAGGTGGTTAGAGCTCTTAAAGGATTATGACATAAGTATCGTTTACCATTCGGGCAAAGCCAATATTGTGGCCGATGCTCTCTGTAGACTCTCTATTGGTAGTATTTCTCATGTTGAGGATAGAAAAAAATAGCTTAGGAAATCCATCAGCTTACCAGAATAGGCATTCACTTAGTCGAATCTTCAGAGGTTGGTGTATGTGTTCAGAGTAGTTCAGAGTCATCTCTAGTTTCTGAGGTAAAAGAAAAGCAAGACAGGGATTCTAGCCTTGTCAAGCTAAAAGAGTCAGTTCAGAATTAGAAGGTTGAGGTTTTCTCCCAAGTGGGAGATGGTGTTCTTCGTTGTCAGGGTCGTTTGTGCGTTCCAGGTGTAGATGACTTGAGGTAACGAATTCTTGCAGAAGCGTATGGTGCGCGATACTCTATTCATCCAGGGTCCACTAAGATGTACCGTGATTTGTAGGAGATCTATTGGTGGAGTGGGATGAAGAGAGATATTGTAGACTTTGTGGCTAAGTGCTCTACATGTCAGCAGGTTAACATAGAGCATCAGAAACCTAGTGGTTCCATGCAGGAGTTCACCATTCCTACTTAGAAGTGGGAAAAAGTAAACATGGACTTCGTGATGGGTTTTCCTCGTACTCGTAGTCAGCATGATTCAGTTTGGGTCATCATAGACAGAATGACCAAATCAGCTCATTTCCTTCCTGTTCATACTTCTTACTCAGCCGAGGATTATGCCAAACTCTACATCAGGAAGTTGGTCAGATTACACGGTGTTCCCTCATCTATTATCTCAGATAAAGGTACCCCATTAACCTCTCACTTCTGGAAAGCATTCCAAAAAGGTCTTGGTACCCAAGTCTATCTCAGTACAGCGTTTCATCCTCAGATAGATGGTCAAGCAAAAAGGACCATTCAGATTTTCGAAGATAATCTAAGGGCATGTGCAGTTGATTTCAAAGAAATTTGGGATGACCACTTGCCTTTGGTTGAATTTGCATACAACAATAGCTATCATTCTAGTATTCAGATGGCTCCATTCAAAGCTCTCTATGGTAGGAGGTGTAGATCTCTAATCAGTTGGTTCAAAGTTAGTGACGCCTCAGTCATAGGTCTTGACTTGGTATTTGAAGCCTTAGAGAAAGTTCAGTTGATCCGAGAGAGACTCCGGGATGCTCAAAGCCGACAGAAGTCTTATGTAGATGTTCGTAGAAAGGATCTCAAGTTCCAGGTCAACGACTATGTCTATCTTAAGATCTCTCCCATGAAGGGAGTAAAGATGTTCGGCAAGAAAGAGAAACTTAGTCCTCGCTATGTCGGTCCCTTCAGGATTCTCAATCGCTTCGACAAGGTAGCTTATGAGCTTGAATTACCTTCAGATCTAGCCTCAGTCCATCCAGTCTTCTATGTCTCTTTGCTCAAGAAGTGCATAGGTGACCCAACAGTTGTAGTCCCTATTCAGAGCATTGACATTCAGAATAGCCTCTCTTATGAAGAAATTCCAGTTGAAATCTTAGACTATCAGACTCGTCTATTGAGGAACAAAGAAGTCCCTCTAGTCAAAGTTCTTTGGCAAAATCAATCTAATGAGGAAGCTATTTGGGAAACAGAAGCAGATATGCGTACCAAGTACCCTCACTTTTTCTTTGCCAATTCAGATCAAGCTCAAGGTAACAGTCCTTCTTAAGCTTATTCAGTTTCAGGTCCAGCATTCAGTATAAACTTGGTATCTATTGCCATTTCATACTCAGACATGTGTTCATGTGTCAATATAGTATTTAATCATGCATCAGCTATGCATTCTCACCTTGAGAAACTCAGTTTATCAGATTGCTCAGTTACGTATTCATGTATCAGTTATCCATGCATCAGATATGCATGATCAGTATGCTATGTACAGTTTGTCAGTCGTGAGATCATGTTCCAGCTATTTATGTTTGGATCATTGTATCCCCTCCCAGTTAGTTTCATTCGAGGATGAATGCTTTCAATGGGGAGATATTATAATACCCATGTCTTTTTCCTAGCTAGAAATCATCTCAAGAATGCTAGGACTTACTTTGAAATGCAAATATATTTTTGTACATGCAGTATATTTTAGATTTTCACTTTCTATCATGTGGTAAATTGAGTTGGCTTTCCAACGATACAAATTTCGTCCAAATCCGACATCAGACGAAGGAGTTATGGACGTTTTACTTGGAATGGTCAGAATCGCCTAAGTGCGACGGTCCAGTTGACAGACCGTCAACTTAGTGACGGACCACCACTTGGACCATCAAAGCCATGCTAGTTGATCCACATTCTAGATAAGGTGTGACAGACGAGTTGATGGACCACCAGATAGTTGATGGACCGTCACTCATACCATCAACCCTTATCCAGTGAAGCCTATTTCTGGTCCACGTCTGAAGGGCTAAATGATGGTCTACCAAGAGTCTGACGGACCTTCAGTTGGACCGTCACACACCACGTTCAGCTTATTTTTAGGTCGTTTTAACAGGGGCATTTTGGCCACTTATAACCCGCCTATATATACCCAGATAAGCCCAAATTCAGCCATTTTGCTCACTTTTATTTCACAGACAACAACTGTGTTTCTCCCTAAATTAAATCTTCAATACCAAGACTCAATCTTCTTTAAGAATCAAAGGATTTCAAATCCTTCCAGTTCAAAAACATCAAGAACCTTAAGTAAGGTATGTGTAGCGTTCATCTATGGACCCCTTTCGTTCATAGAGTTCAAGAACCATGATTTTAAATGAGAAACTTTGATTTCCTTGTTGCTATGTGATGTTGTTCATGTCAATGACCATTGTTTAAACTATAGAATATTATTTTAAGATGATTTCCATGAAGTATGCATGTTGTGGTTAAAACCCATGAAATTGGGTGGTTCAAGATGATTAATATTTGTTGAGAAAACCTATGCCCAAGGTGTGCATGCAAGGTATTTGTTAAAATGCCTAGGATGCTAGAAGTTCATATTTACATGATTCTATGATATCTAAATGACAAGTCCATATTAGCTATACACTCAATATGAATTCCATGCTATTTATGTGTTGCTATTGTTATGGTGTGAAGCATGTGTGATAATGGAATTATAGAACATGTACATGAAATGTATCCATGCTTTCCCTACTATGTTTGAGATGTTGAATAGACTCATGAAGTACACTATCCCTTACTTATGATATTATGAATTGTGGACTCAAATCTTGTAATCAAATCATGTTATGTGTGTCAGTTTCCTTCTATTGAGTCCTGGGGGTATTCGTACCCGAAACTATAGCTGTGTGCCTAGAGCCATGTCATGTTGTCATAATACCTTCAGTCAAGCCACGTTCCATAGAATTCAGTCAGTCATGTGACTTAGGAAACCTCAGAAACCTCATGATCTCAGTCAGTTATCAGTATTATTCCATCAGTCAATAAAAATTCAGTAAAACCAGTTCATGTATAGTCAGTAAAATCATGTTCAGTCTTTTCAGATGGGAGTAGGAGTTAGCACTGCGCGAACCCAAGGATAGGAACTTACCTGCTTTAGATGAAGGTGTGATTCTTAGAAGCAATCTTTGTGTTCCAAAACTATGTAGCTAGCATAAGTTGAGACATCAACACTGCCAGCTTGAGGGTTGATGGGGCAAACATCCGTCATTCTCTTTTGGGGACACTGCCAGATTTGAGGGTCACTCACAGCATATCTTTACCCGTGGCACAGTATTGACACCCTTCTAATCAAGGCAACGGTTGGACCCCAGTTCAGCTATTTTAGCATACATGGGGCATGTCGGTTAAATAACTACCTCCCACAGTTTTAATATCAGTCTCAGTAAAAGAACTCAGACAGTTATTTAGACATCAGTATACCAGGACTGTTAGATACAATCAAATTCAGTTATAGCATGGGACTCAGAAAGTTCCACCAGATTCAGGACTGTCAGACACAGTCGTTCATGTTATTAGAACTACAGTTTTAGCCATGTATTAGTGTGCAGATTTAGTTATCACGTACTCACAATCTCAATTACTATGTATGTATGTTTGCACTCTTACGTTCATATCAGTCAAGTTAGTTAGCATTATTCATGCATGTAAACCCTTCGCTTTAGCCTACCTCACTCGTATACTCAGTACTCCAGTTGTACTGATGCATTTGTGCTGTGGTGCTTTCTTTTTATGTTACACCATAGGTTCAGAGACACGAGTTCCAAACTAGCAGTAGCAGTCGCATTCAGCACACAGAGTTGCAGTGAGTCCTCTTCATTCGAGGACGATATTACTTGATTTATTCATTTATTAATTTAGTTAGTTTTCAGTTTATGGAGTTAGTTGGAGACATGTTCCCTCTACTCCTTATTCAGACAGTACTTAGAGGTTTTCAGATTTAGTATTCAGATTCAGTTCAGATTCAATTGTTTTGGGTATTTGCTACCCACATAGATGTCATGTTTTGATAGTTTCTTTATTCAGTTGAGGCTTATGGCCTATTGTTCATGTTTTTCCATATTTTACAAGTATATTATGCAGTGTACAGGTACAAATATCAGTCATAGGTTAGCTTGTGGTCCTTCGGGGTCATAAGCACCATGTAGCATTCCGGTTCAGAAAATTGGGGCATTACAGATGTATTGATACGACATATTAAGGGTAAGGCATCATAGTGTGTGTTATTCACATATGTCGTAGTTTTGATCGATGAGACTAGAGAAGAATTTAATGCTAAGTCGGAGGTTTGGAGGTAGACCTTAGCGTTTAATGAATTTAGGTTGAGCGGAATCAAGACGAACTATTTGGAGTGCAAGTTCAGTAAGGTGATGCATAAGGCTAATGTGGTAGTGAAGCTTAGTACCCATTCCATTTAAAAGAGAGATAGTTACAAGTATCTTGGATTTATGATCCACAAAGTTAGAGAAATTGATAAGGATATCATCTACCGTATTGGTACATGATAGATAAAATGAGGATTGCTTCGGGAGTCTTGTGTGATAAGAAAGTATCTCCTAAACTTAAAGGCAAACTCTACAGAGTGGTAGTTAAACCTACTTTATGGTATGAAGTGGAGTCTTGTTTAGTCAAGAACTCTCACATTCAAAAGATAATGGTATCAGAGGTAAGATACTGCTATGGATATATGAATTTACTAGGAGAGATATAATTAAAAATGAGATTATTCGAGATAAGGTGAGAGTGACTTTGGTGGAAGATTATATGCGGAAAGCAAGTTTAAGTCGGTTCGGGCATGTGATGAAGAGTGCATGATGCCCCAACGTGAAGGTATGAGAACTTGACTATGGATAAATTCAGGTGAGGTAGAGATAGACCAAAGAAATATTGAAGAGTGGTGATTAAACATGATATGGAGTTATTACAGCTTACCAAGGACATGACCCTAGATAGGAAAGAGTAGAGGATGTGAATTAGTGTAGAAGGTTAGTAGAAAGGGGTGCATCCATGCTAGTAGGCAGTAGGCAAGAGTACTTTGTTTTTCTATCCCTGCTAGTAGTCATAGTGCTATGTTTGTAATATCTTATTTTTGGAGTGTTGGTGATGTTCGTTTCTGGTAGATTCATAATAGTATTATTTTGTGATAATCTTATTTTTGCTACAGTTTCTTGTTTTATTGTTACCTATTATTTCTAGTTCTTATATTATGCCTTTTTTGTAATGTTTTTGTCTTGATTCGAGGGTCTATTGAAAACAGCTTCTGTACCTCACCTCTGAGGTAGTAGTACTAACTGTGCACACTATACCATCCTCAAGCTCTACTTAGGGGTCGTTTGGTAGAGTGTATTAGAAAACTAATGCATACATTAGTTTAATGTGTATTACTAACACCTTGTTTGGTATACTTTTGCACCTTATGTATAACTAAACTAATGCTTGCATTAGTTATACACTCTAATGTGTATTGAGGTGTGTATTACTAATACCTCAAAATCCATGGTATTAGCAATTTAATGGATTAAATACATGCATTAACATGATTAAAAGACACTATTATCCTTAAAAAAAAATTCACGTCCTTTCCAACATATATATGAAGGATATTTTTGTAAAAAAAAAATTTTTTTTAGAAATTATTTAATTCTTGTTATTTTTAATACATTAAACCAAATACTGCATAAGAAAAATATAAGCATAGGTAACACAAGCATTACTAATACAAGCATTATTAACACACCATATTTTGTATTATTTGTATACACTCTAACAAACGACCTCTTCTAGTATGAATATATTGGTATGTTGTTGTTACACATACATTACATTAGTTAATTTAATTATAAAATGACTTCTGAAATAGACTATAAAAAAAAAAAAAAAAAAAAAAAAAAAAAAAAAGAAAAACCATCTCAACTAAATTTTGACAAATTGTACTAGAATAATCCCAGTGGAGAGGTCTCTTTTTTACTCGCAAAGAGAGAGAGAGGCAGTTGGCACTCCAAAGTCCAACAACAGAGGCAATTGCTACCGCGGTGTGTGGCGGAGGAAATATCGTGTAATGGGCATTTCACAGAGTAGTAGCAACAACAACAGAAGAAGAAATCATCATCATTACTGGAACAATAATAATGCTTATTATTCCAATCCTTCTTCCTACTCTTACTATGACCCTCCATACCCTCCTCCTTTCCCTTTTCCACCTCATCTCCTCCCACCCCCACCACCACCCTCCTACACCTACCCCTCTACCTGCCACTGCACAAATCCTGTTGTTGGTAGGTCTGTTTTTTATCACAACAATGAGTGGCCTGGTTCTTACCTACCTCCTACTCCTCAAGTGGTTGGGATGGTTACCCCATCACCCTATGTTGAGGCCCAGCAAGCTAAGAAAGTTAGGAGTGGTGTTAATGTGCATAAAGATTCTTTAAAGATTGAGATTGATGAGCAAAACCCACATCTCCATTTGGTTTCTTTTGTCTTTGATGCTCTCTTTGATGGCAAGTAAGTGTCTTTGCCTTTCCCCACTTGCTTCAAGATTTGTTCTTTCATTTGTTTTAAGTTAAAATATTGAATTGTTGATATTTGAACAATGATGTTAATTATGAACCCAATTGAGCCCATTAATTTTGGTACTAGATTGAATTTGTTCCAAATGAATTTAGGTACCAAGAATGAAAGATGAGATCTTTCTTTCCATTTGTACCTCACTTTAGCCATGCTGTTTTGTACACGTGTGTGATTTGTTGGATCTCCGTTGTTGGAGCATCTTTACTTCTAGCTGATGGAAGTATATGTTTTTCAAGAAGATCCCAGGATTCTCTTCATTATCTTAAATTTAGGTGAACAAATTATCCAACTTGGGCAGAGAGATTTTTGTTCTTGTTATGCCGCTAATGGATATAGCTTGGCTCGTTACTCTTTCTCTGTGGCCTGACTTTGCGAAAAATTGAAGTTATATCTGCAGATTCCTCGGGATATTGTATGTTACTTTTGAATTGGTGATGTCTAGTGGGCTCATGATTAATGGTTTAAGATGTTATACTATTAATCTTGTTCCATATTATTGCTACTGAGCTTCATTCCTTAATGAACATCATTCTAAGATAACTAGCTACCATCACTTAAGTAAGATACTGCTCCGGAGTTGCCTGCTGCTATCAAATATAGAGCTTCTTGACTCAAGAAATGGCAGTAACATGTGAATTTTGAAGAAACAGATCCTTATAAGCAATATTGGTTAGTAGTTTAAATTTAAATGTTATTGGTACGTATGTTATGTCCCGTGTTTTCTTGGAGTCCTTTTAATTTGATAAGAGATTAATCTAGTTTTAGGGAACTCCAATTTGTCTTGAAAGACAATTAAGTAGTTGGAATAAGATGGACCCAAATGCAGCGGAATGGATATAAATGATTCATAAAGTTGATCCCAACTAGTTTGAGATTGTAGTGTAGTAGTTGTTGCTGAAGTAATGTAAAGTGCGCAAAATGACTACTCTCTTGCACCTTCAGCTATCCTTTTGAAAACATCTTTAGCAACTTGATGCTATATCTGTGATCAGAATTAAATTAGTTGTTGGTTTTGTTGGTGTCGTGATCAGAATTAACTTAGCTTGCCAAACATTAGGATTCTGATGGACTTGTACAAAAGGTCAGCCAAAACCACTGCTTTTATATCTTGTGGATTGGCTTGCCATGCACTCTACTAGCGTCATTGCTCTGTTTTCGATTATTTAATTTAACTCTTATGTTTAGAAATTATGGGACAGACCCAAGAACGAATATGTGGTAGAATCATTTCAAGAGAAATAGTATAGAAACTGGTGTCTGATTTTAAGTTCAAGTAAAAGACTCCATTGGACTCTAATTCTTTTGTTTTCTTTGTCCTCATGAATTGAAAATTAACAAAGGCGTTCATCGCTTTTAGATTTTGAAACGTATTGACTTTTCAAGGAAATGCTCGTAGTATCCCTGTCATTGATTGTTAAAACAAATCAAACTATATTCTCCAGATGGAAAATGTTTATTCTTAAGTAGTATAGAGATAGTTACAGAACTCATAGAGAGTTGTGACTCTCAATTTTTGGCCCTAAATATATCAATCATTTCCCTTGTAATCCCTCTTCTGTCATGTTGTGTTGTTGTTAAGCCACAATTTTCTTTAATTCTTACTCTTTGGTTTGTTTCTCGACTCGAAGCATAATATATCCTTAGTTATGTCTCTCACGTGCCAAAAGTGAAGTGTCATCCACATTTGTGCAGCATTATTAAAAGTGGTTAGATCATTGAGTCTAAAGCACAGTTTTCCACTTCTACCATTAATGAAGTCTTTGTTGTTTGGTTCTCCTCCAGATGAGCCATCTTTGTGGTATAACACATGTGGCTTGATATAGTAGCAAACTTATCCAACAAAGATTATGATGCTCTGTTAAGAGGATTGTAACTTAGCATATTTTTGGTCCCAGTTGTCACTAAGGAATAAGCTAATTATGTTGATAGGCATAGAGGCTAGAAAAGGAGGATTAGCAGACGCAATTTCCATGGATGTAAATCTCCTTTTTTGTGTGCGTGGATTTGGCAAAACCGGCCACACCAAAATCCAAACCCCTATCTAGAAGTCCAACAATAGCCCTACCCTTGGGGATGAGTTTCTCAAATAGCCCATTTTGAGGCTGCTGTTTATATTTTATCCTTGTTTTAAAAATCTTTGAAATATAACCCTTGCATTACACAATCGGAAGCATGTGAACTACTGCTTTCAGAAAGCTTTAGATTATGGTCTAAAGTGTGGTCATAAAATTCTTCTACAACTTTAGACCATTGTCTAAAATTTCCAATTGAATTTACGGAATTCAACCCCACAGACTACTTTAGACCGTGGTCTAATGTTTGCTCATAAAATTTGAATTTACGTGAATTCAACTCCACAGACAACTTTAGAGCGTGATGTAATGTTTTCTCATAAAATTTGAAAAAAAATTATACAGGTAATTTAGTTTCTTCTATAACTTTAGGCCATCATCGGAAGTTCCCTGTGAATTTCTTCCAAAACTTAAATGTGTGATCTTAGATGCTTATGGGGATCGAATCTAATTATTCACCCAAAAAGAAAGTGTCCTCAACCACTCTCTCTTATCATAAAGCTTTAGGAATCCCGGGCAAAAGACATAGTTCTGTTTGTGTTGGAAAAGGTTCGCATTTACAAAACAAGGGTCTAAAGCTCTGAGATTCTTGAGAGAAAATGCTCCCAGGCACGATTAATGAGGTACTTTCTAAATTTCAACTGACATCATGAAGCTCATCGGTAGATTTTCTTCAATATCTTTCGATTGATTAAAAACATGGCTTGCAATTTCATTAACAAGGTTAGATAAGTTTTGCTTAACAACCGGGGATAAATCTTTTGAAGTCACTGTGAACATGTCTGGGGCTGAAATCTGGTATGACCTGGTGGAGAGAAAGAGGAATTTCATGCACTTGTCGTTAGCAGCAAAGGGGAATAAGTAAGAAGGTCTTGCTGTGTATTTGTGATTTAATGTACCTGCCATCAGCAACAAAGAGGAATAAGTGTAAAATGTGGAAACTAAATGACAATTTACACAACTATTTTTTATCTCAAAAGTACTACAGTTGTGTCAG
The DNA here is from genome assembly GCF_002878395.1 of Capsicum annuum. NCBI lineage: Eukaryota > Viridiplantae > Streptophyta > Magnoliopsida > Solanales > Solanaceae > Capsicum > Capsicum annuum. The sequence continues at coordinate 171,569,011 of NC_061111.1, read as the reverse complement.
GGCCAAAAGTGTAGTAGCAGTTCAAGGGCAGAGGAGATCAGTGATTGGTCCTGAAATGCCTCCGAGCAAAGGATAGGGAGATATAGCAGCAAAAGTTGAGAAGTTCATGCTCGAAGGTGCAGTAACTCAGTCGTCAGACAACCGTAGAATCAGAACATCTCTTTCGCTGATATAGCCACACAGAGGAAATTGAAGGCAAAGAAGGGGAGTCTCATTGTCGGATATCAGAGTGAACGTATCCATGGAACTGCTGTACAACAAAAACAACAACAGGCCCAGTGTATTCCCACAAAGTGAGGTCTGGGGAGGGTAAGATGTACGCAGTTCATACCACTACCTCCGAAGAAGTAAAGAGGCTGTTTTCGATAGACCCCCGGCTCAGAATCTCAAATAATACATCAAGATCGTATTGGAACATGTAACAGGAAAGGTTGGCATGCAGACATAAGAAATAATAGAAATAAATATCAGTGAAGTACGAAATAAGAGAAATACGAAATAAGAAATAAGAACTAGGACACTCACTTACCCACCCCACCCGAACTCACCTGGCTAAAGGCTCCTACTCAAGGACACAGGCCTGGTATTGCCCGGATACGCAATCGCTCTCCTAACACCTAGCCACAATCCATACACTCGCCCTAACCTTCTACCCTAATCCGCGACTTCCACACCTTCCTGTTTAGGGTCACGTCCTCAGTGAGTTGCAGCTGCTCCATGTCATGTCTAATCACCTCTCTCCAGTATTTCTTTGGCCTACCTCTACTCCTCCTAAAGCCATCTAAGGCCAGCCTCTCACACCTCCGAACTGGGGCATCCGTGCCCTTCCTCATCACATGCCCAAACCATCTCAACCTTCCTTCTCGCATCTTATCCTCCACCGAAGCCACTCCCACCTTCTCTCGAATAGTCACATTCCTAACTCTATCCCCTCTAGTAAGTCCACACATCCATCGCAACATTCTCATTTCCGTCACCTTCAGTCTTTGGATGTGGGAGTTCTTGACTGGCCAACACTCCGCTCCATACAGCATGGCCGGACGGACTGCCACTCTGTAGAGCCGGACGGACTGCCACTCTGTAGAATTTTCCTGCAAGCTTAAGGGGAACCTTCTTATCACACAACACTCCCGAAGCGAGCTTCCACTTCATCCACCCTGCTCCAATACGTTTAGAGACATCCTCATCAATCTCGCCATTCCCCTGGATTATAGACCCAAGATACTTAAAACTATCCCTCTTACAAACAACCTGGGAATCTAACCTCACCACCACTTCATCCTCATCCATGGAACTGCTGTAATCATGGAAAATGACATGCTTAGCAGATGTCTGGTAAGGGAGTTACTCAGCAAGGCTGGAAGCTCCCACCTGGTCAGAACTATGAAGATGGTAGTGGATAAATGGAAATTAGCTTTTGGTGTTCAGGTGTACCTCAATGAACTGTAGTTCTTGTTCGAATTTCCTGATAGGAAAATGGCCGAACAAGTAATGCTAGGTGACTGGAGATGGAAACAAGAACCCCTTAAACTGAAATGGTGGTTACTGGAGATTGCTTATGCTCAGGAGAAAGCAATCACTGATTGCTTCTGCATCATGGCTATTGGTCTGCCTCTACATCTTTTGTCAAGGGAGATAAGGAAGAAATGTGGTGGATGGGTCAAAACAGAGGGGGATAATTAAAAATCACGCCTAAGATGGGCAGGAATCAAAGTCAAGAGGGTTGCAGAGGAAGATCCCAAAATTTATAGAAGTGGAGAATGATGGTTTGATTTTCAGCTTATCAATCTAGTGTGAATATATGCCGATGGTGAATGAAGGACGGCAGAATGATGAAGAAGACAATTAACAAGCCTATGGCTATGCTTTGTGTGAAGTCCCATCCAATGCGGGTAGGGTGGCTGGGCATGTGGGCCCATCGTTTTAAAATTTTAAACACCTGGATATACCTTTGGGACGTGTGAGTGAACTGGATAATATGGGACTCAATGGTTCATGCTATGACCTGTGTCTTTTGCTCTTCTAGATTCTGTTTGGCCAAGCCAGCAATTGAAAGTCTTGCAGCAAACACTTCTCTTCGGGAGCTCACATTTGATTTTTCAATAGAAGGTAAGAGGGGCTTAAACCAAACTTTGGATTTGGGTCGCAGACACAATTCTTTCTGAAAGAAGAAAGAGTTTGGGCGTGATTGCGATTTTTCCAAATGACTTCAGGTCTTAACCGAGGTGGGTTAATTACTTGTAAAGATTGGAGCTAACGGCTTATATGATTCACAAAGTTGTGACTCACTTACATTGCTAGAATCGGTAGTAGTTTAAGATACTCAAGTTCTAGTAAATTCTTGCAAACTGCAAATACTTCAAATACGAGGTGGAAATGGTGAAGAGGAGGAAGGGGGTTTTGGTAATCATGAGAACAATGGTTTATGTGGAGCAATCACAACAATTTTCAATAGAGGATATTCAGATTCAGTTAGCTGAGTTTCATGGGTGTGAAGAGGAGGTGTGGTTGTTCCTGAAACTGGACAAGAAGAGGCAAGAGAAGTGAAAGAAAGCTAGCAAGTCTACTCCCTCTACCCCGAAACCAAATGATCATAATGAAGTGAAGATTCTGCAAGTTGGAGTTAAATTTTAAAGATGGTGGTTCCACTAACAGGAAGAAACAATTGGAATAATTCCCAAGGAAGATACACATTATCTCATGTAATTTAAGGGGCTTGAGTGATATTGAAAAGAGGAGGGTGATTAAATCTTTTATACAAGAGATAAGACAGATATTTATTGTACGGATGGAAGGGAAGTATGGCACGATGGTCAAACAGCTGTGCAACAATAGATGGGTCGACTATATGTGGGTTTGTTGCAAACGGGAGAATTGGAGGTATCTTAGAAACATTGGGATAAAAGGATGTGGAAAGGAGAGTTATTGCACAGTGGTGTTCATTCCATTTCCTGTAAATTCCCTTCTGACAGCAAGAACTTCAGCTGGTTCCTTTCTAGGGTTACGGTCTAAACTGCATAAGGGAGAGACGGTGGGAGCTAGTTTCTACAAGAGGGGCTTGTGAAGGGGCTTGAGAGGTCTGTGGAGATTTTAGTACTACCTAGTTTGTGATTAAAAGAAAAAAAAACAACGGCATTACCAGAGCTATGAAGGAATTCTCTGACATAATTGAGGACTTGGAACTAATTGATCCTCCACTGTTATGTGATATTTATACTTGGGATAGGGGAAGCAATCATGAATGCACTACAAGAATCGATAAATTTCTTTTCTTTGTTTGGTGTATAAATAGTTCAATAATATTAAACTATCCTTGGGATTTTCTCTATCCACTGTCTATTTCTTTAAAGCGTGGAGACTGGGATTCTCTGAATCATATTTCAAATTTGAAAATTGATGGATGGATGTTGAAGGGTTTAAGCAAAAGGTGGAAGGCTGTGGAATTCTTGTGTGATCCAAGAAAGGCCAGATTATATTTTGGCTTGCAAACTTAAATTGCTGAAGAATAAGCTAAAGGAATGGAATGCTTCTAATGGTGGGAATCTAAAGAAGAAGATTAGTTTACTTAACCAGACTTCATCTATGGATCTTGTGCACAAAGACCACTCAATGAATATGAACTGCTGGGAAAAGTTGGATTACACATGGAATTTCAAGGGTTTCATGAAGAGGAAATATGAAACTGCGGCACTGTAGGAATGAGATTTTCACTGTTAAATCAACTTATCTTCACCGGTTTAATTTATAGGGCAGAACACAAGAAGTTGTCCATGGAGGTATGTATGGGAAGTTAAGGCCCCTTTCAAGGTGGTCTGCTTCTCATGGTTAGTGGCAAGGGAAGCTTATCTAACTCAAGAAATCTGAAAAGAAAGGGGTTCTAACTTTGTTCTAGGTGCTCTTTATGTGGTTCAGCTTTAGAAAGCAACAATCATTTGTTCCTTCATTGCCCACTGCTGATCAGCTGTGGCAACTTCTCCTCAACATTATGGGACTCTGGGACTTAGATGGACTTTCCCAGCAATTACTAGTGATATGCTGCAGAGTTGGAATAAGAATAGGGGTGCAGTGCAACAGAAGAGTTGGAGACTGGTACCTGCCTGCATATGGTGGACAGTTTGGAAGGAGAGAAATGCAAGAGTTTTTTAAGGCAAATACGACCCATTGCAGAATGTTTTAAGTACTGTTGTTTCATTTTTGGTGTAAAGAACGTAATGTATAGGAGTTAGAATTCAAGTAGGCATGTGTGGTTCATTGTGAACTCAAAGTTCCTATATATCTATATATATAACATTGAGATTACTTGCGTAGGTCCAATGTACACTGCTCCTTTCAATACAGAAGCTTTCTCCCTAGCTCTTCAGCAGCTCATTCTCGTTTTTGTTGAAATTTTGTTTAAGGAAAAACTGAATATATCTGTAGCTTGCTCAAAGATACTTTTGCTCTAGATATCATGTTTTAGTGTGGTTTTTGATTAGTCAGTTGCCTTCAATGTCTCGGAACGAGAAGTATTCCGGAGGTATATCTCATTCACTGGAGTTAAGAAGATTGAGGCTTACACCTTTAAATTTAATAAAGGCATCATATAAATATTCGATGGACCACCCAGAGAAGGAACTTTTGGTGGGTTATTTTTTTGGTAATTAAAGAAACTTTTTATTAATCACCAAGTGCAGAAATACAAAGCTGAGGGACAACGTCTATATCCCCTCTCAAAACGTCACAAGAGATCCTATCTATCCTCCTACCCAGAAAGCTCCCTAAAAGATCTAAAACCCCACCTATGTGAGTGGTTGATCAGAGTATCCAAGGGTTTACTGTTTTGCAGGAAGATCCTAGTGTTGCTCTCGGTCCAGATTGTATAAATTACTGCAGCAAAGCTGGCCTTTAATATTGTACCTCTGGCATGCTTCCCCTTAGCATGTTCTTCACCCAATGCCACTCCTCCCATGATAGAATATTTCTCTTCCACTGTTGCAACTCCAATAAATTCCTCCAGATTGTGTGAGTGTAACAGCATTCAAAAAAGATGTGAGTAGCAGTTTAAGGTGCAGCAGAGCAGAAAATATACTCAGTATCGACTGGCAGGCCCCAGTTCAAGAGTAAATCCTATGTTCGCAGTTTACCATGTAGTTGTAGTCACTGTATAAAAATGTCTTGGTTCAGCTATATTATGACAAACTAGCTGTTTCCATGCCACATTTGGTACTTCTCCTCTTAGTCTCTTATAAGTAGCTGAAATAAGGATTTTGCCTTTCTGTACTAGATTGTTGTGGTTAGCAAGGATCAGCCAATACATCCTCATGAGGATAAGTTTCCTAACCAGCCATGATGCTTGAGCCGGGATTTATATATCAGCAATGTTCTGACCTTTAATATAGTATGTGTTGACCCAATTTATCCCTCTCCTACTTACTAGGAGGGGGATACAACCAGTCTCCGGTGCTCCTTGCCGGAAAACTCCTTTCTCCTTCTCCCAGTCCAGGCTACCACCTTCTGTGGTAGCCTCCCTCTCCTTCTCCTTTCTTTCTTGTCTCGCATTAAGTCTCTCCCTTCTTTTCTCCTCAGATCAGTAGTTTCAGTCAATAACTATGGCGAAGAAAGGATTTACTTCAATGCTGGCTATAAATCTTTTGACATCTCCAAGTCTATCTCTAGGTCAGAGACTTGGTTTGAATGGACCGAGCGCAGCAAAAATTTAAGTCATGAAATGGGTAGTTTTCGTCTTTAATGAAGCATCAAAGGAACACAGAATGGCCGTCAGGAGATGGAAAACAAGGGATCACTTTTCTGAGTTCTTTTGTACCCTTAAAAGCTAAGTTGTTCGGACTCTTAAAAAATGTCTATGGGTGTGTGTCGGATCCTCCAAAAATAGTGTATTTTTGAATATCCGACACGGGTGCAGTAACATTTTTGGAGAGTCCGAGCAACTTAGCTTAAAAGTAATGAATATGGTAAATACATCAGTTTCATCGCAGTTCAGGGGGAAAACAGATAAGTCATAATAACTCCTGATATTACATTAAATGCCGGATGGACAGCTATAGCAGAAAAAATCACAAGGTTTATTGGGGTCCCAAAGAAGGAAGAGAAAACAGTAGCAACAAGGAAGCTGCAGGAAAAAGTGTCGTTTGTGGAAGCCTTAAGAAGCAGCAAATGGTCGACTCAGTCGTCAAAAATCTTGGCACCTCAGACCAGCAAATACAGACTTTTTCAACCTGGAACAACATCAATATCAGAAGGTGATGTTCTAGACAGATGTATAGTGGGAAAGCTTATGGATACAAGCCAAGATACTCCAAGTCTGAACGATCTAAGGAGATGGGTGAGCAGTGTTTGGAGTACTTCACATGGGATTAATGTCTATGCCATGAATGACTATCAGTTCCTTTTTGAACTCCCATCAAGAAAGGAAGCAAAGCACATAATCAATGGGGACTGAAGTTGGAAAAAATCCGAACTATCACTTGAATGTTGGTCGCCTACTGTGGGATGCTGGCCAGTAGATATAAAAAGAAGTTGGGTATGGATTCGCATTTATGCTCTCCCGCTGAATTTGTGGTCGCAGAATACCTTCGAGCAGATCGGAGATATGTGGGGGGGCTGGATCGAAACAGAGGAGGAAACTACCCTAAGAAACCACCTAAGGTGGGCTAGGGTTAAAGTGAGAGGAGACGGTTCTGAGGTGCCTAGGGAAGTAGAGATACAAAGCGACGGTTTCATCTTCAAAATCCCGATCTGCTATGAAGTTCCGGCAACGGTGAGAAGGAAAGAGAAGACTGGAGAAGAAAACATGGTAGAACCACTGGTTAAAAGGGGGACTGTCTCAAGATCCGAGAAACCTAGTACAACCTATCGGATTTTTCACTTTCAATAGCTGCAGGGCACGTGGGCACAGCGACAGCTGGTGAGCTATTTAATACTTGCACACGTGAGAAGCACGGGGGAGGTTTAATGAATCAAAGGGCCAAGACTAAAGAAAGGTTAGTAGGCCTCTTTTCAGGAAAAAGTAAACTTGGGCCTGACCCAGCAGCCCATCTCATTTTTAATAATATCCACGTTTCAAAGATGGAGGAAAGAATTACTGCTCTAACAACAGAGGATCTGGACAACTGCGATCACCAATTCCAGGTAGAGTCGCATGCTGACCACCGAAAAACTTCAAAGGAAGGCTCGTACGCAGCCGTTGTTGGGAATCGTGGCACCATGGAGTCAACAGACAACACAGAAATCGCTCTGTTGGTAGATATGCAATGCAGTAATAAGGGGGAAGTCAATCTGACGCAAGTTGAGGAACCAAGGAACGACGCAATTGCAATCTCGGAGGAAATTAGCTGGGTGGTAGAAGATGCAGAACCACTACCCATGCAAATGCAAGATATGATTCCTGATAAAGAAATAGAGGTGACTACCTCGGTTCAACAAAACCTACTCAAGTTGAGTAAATTGATCGGGGTGGACTTCCAGGGGCATAAAGTGGAGGCTATGGAATTGTTAAAGCAAATTGACAGTAGTAGACAGGCAAGAAAGATGGAGCAAGACTATAAAAGGACTAGATTTAAAGGCGCGCAGGAACTTAAAAGCCTAGTGTCTTTTGAGGTGAAATTCAAAGATAATGGCAAAAGGAGCAGGGGAAAGAGTTTGTCACTAGGTAACTCATGAATTTCAAACTAGTCTCATGGAATGTTAGGGGTCTCAATGGGAGAGATAAAAGAAGATTGGTGAAGAGTTTGGCTTTGGAATGGAGGGCTGATATAATCTGTCTCCAAGAAACCAAACTGGAGGGAGAGATAAAGGAGATGATAAGTCAGATATGGGGAGGTAGATGGGTGAGACATGCTCAACTTGAAGCCAGCGGTACTAGGGGCGGAATTGCTTTTATATGGGATAGCAGAACGTGGAAAGGAGAGGTGCTAGAAGTTGGTGCTTACACTATCACATGTAAGTTTGAAGCAATTTTACAAGAGTCTCATGTCACATAACAGGGGTGTATGCCCCAAATTGTGGTTTTGAAAGAAGGCTAGTATGGGATGAAATCAGTGCTATTAGGATGGGGTGTTTTCCAAATTGTGTTGTTTGTGGAGATTTTAACACATGTAGGTACCCCACAGAAAAAAGAAATTGCAAAAGAAGGTCCAGATTCATGATGGAATTCTCAGACCTTATAGAAGAATTGAAATTGATTGATCTTAATTTGGAAGGGGGTAGTTTCACATGTTCAAAGGGGATAATCATCTGGCAGCTTCTAGGATTGATAGAATCCTTATTTCAGAGGAATGGGATGGCAAATTCAGCAATATCAAACAGATTCTACTACAAAGAATGGTTTCAGATCACAATCCAATAGCTTTGCAGTGTGGAGTCTGGACACATAACAAGTGCTACTTCAAAGTGGAGAAGTGGTGGCTAAGGACAGAAGGTTTCCGTGACAGAATAAGAAGTTGGTGGAACTCTTTTCAGACTTCAGGAAAACCTGACTATAGGCTTGCTTGCAAATTCAAAGCTCTTAAATCAAAGTTGAAAGAGTGGAGTAAAAGCTATCAAGGGAACCTTAGTGCTCAGAAAAGAAGTCTGCTGGCGCAACTAACGGAATGGGAAAACATTCTGGTAGACAGAACTCTGAGTGATGAGGAAAAAGTAAAGAAAGCTGATTTGTTTATGGAGTACGAGGAGCTGGTAAATAACGAAGAGATATCCTGGAGGCAAAGATCAAGAACACAATGGCTAAAAGAAGGAGATATAAATACTAAGTATTTTCACAAAATAGCTAATGCCCACAAGAGATATAACAACATAGATCAATAGATGATCCAAGGGGAAGTTACTGAAGATCAGACAAAAATCAGCGGGGAAATAATCAGCTTCTATCAGAACTTATACATAGAATCAGAGAGCTGGAGACCAGTCTACAATTTTGCCAATTGCCCTACCATCTCAGAGCAGGACAAATTGTATCTGCAATCAAATTTTGAAGAACAAGAGGTCCTACAATGCTTGAAGTGGTGCGCAAAAGACAAGGCCCCTGGGCCTGATGGTCTCACCATGGATTTCCTGGGACATAATGAAGCATGACATAATGGAAACCTTCAAGAATTTCCACGATCGTGAGATTTTTTAGAAGACTTATAATGCCACCTTCATAGCTCTTATCCCAAAGAAGAAAGGAGCCAAAGAACTGAGAGACTTCAGACCCATCAGTCTGATAGGAAGTGTCTAAAAACTATTTTTAAAGGTGCTGATTGGGAGATTAAAGAAGGTGATAGATAAGTTGGTAGACTCTCAACAAATGACATTCATCAAGGGGAGACAAATAATGGATGCAGTTTTGGTGGCAAATGAAGCGGTGGACTCTAGAATCAAACAGAATAAACCTGGCATTTTGTGTAAGCTAGATATAGAAAAGGCGTATGATCATGTCAATTGGTGTTTCCTTCTGGATGTAGGTGTCCTACAGAGGATGGGTTTTGGAAGTAAATGGATAAACTGGATTAGGCAGTGTATCTCAACAGTGTGTTTTTCAGTCCTTATTAATGGATCCCCAACAGGTTTTTTTAAAGTTCAAAGAGGATTGAGGCAAGGTAATCCCTTATCCCCTTTTCTATTTATTTTGATAATGGAGGGTTTGAACAATATGGTGAAAAATGCTAAGCAGGTTGGATCAGTGGCTTTGAAATGGATAGAAGGGCAAACAACAGCATGGAAATAGCGCACCTACAATATGCTGATGACACATCAATTTTTTGTGATGCCAATGCTGGCCAATTAAAGTATCTGAGGGTGATTTTAATACTTTTTGAAAGCGTGTCGGGGCTTCACATTAATTGGAGGAAGAGTTTTATATACCCTATATACCCTATAAATAATGTTACTGATATGGAGTACCTAATATCAATTCTGGGAGGTGAAGTCGGAATTTTGCCTACTGTGTATTTAGGCATGCCTTTAGGGGCAAAATTAAAGTCCAAGGAAATTTGGAATGATGTTATAGAAAGGTGTGAGAAGAAACTATCTAGATGGAAGTCTCAATACTTGTCACTGGTAGGAAGAGTCACACTCATCAACTCAGTGTTAGATGCCCTACCTTCCTACATGATGACCCTCTTCCCTATACCAGTTAGTGTTATCAAAAGACTTGACAGCATCAGGAAATCTTTTTTGTGGCAAGGGAGCAAAGAAAAGAAAGGTTTTTATCTAGTCAAATGGAAGGCTATAATAGCAAGCCGAAAGAAAAGAGGTCTGGGAATCAGGGACCTGAAAATGCAAAGCAAGGCTTTAAAACTTAAATGGCTTTGGAGATACACAAAGGAATACCAAATGCTATGGAGAAAAGCCATCAATGCTAAATATGAGGAGGAGGACAGGTGAATGACTAAGGAGACAAACACTTCATATGGAGTAAGTCTATGGAGGTCCATCAGAGCACTATGGCCTTTGCTGAAAACCAAGTGCTCCATAAAAATTGCAGATGGGAGCAAAACTAACTTTTGGGCAGATGTTTGGCTAGGTACTGAGAGCCTAAAAGAGAAGTTTCCAGATACAACATGACGCTTTACCAACATAGAACAGTGGCGGAGCAGCGATCAAATGAGGGTTGGGATATCACTTTTAGAAGAATGCCAAATGATTGGGAAGTGAGTAGGGTGACCTTTTTTTTCACCTTCCTGGAGACTTGGAGAGGCTTACAAGGAGTTGACAAACTATGGTGGAATAGTCACAGCAGCGGGAACTAACTACAGGGTGAACATAGCCTACGAAGATCTGTATACTAGCAGACAGCCACCAGCCACCAGAGTGAAGATTGGCCCTTGGCCCTGGAAACATATTTGGAAGCCAAAGATGACCCCCTTAAAGGTTTCTTGTTTTGTATGGCTTTTGACTAGAGAAGTTGTCCTTACTCAAGAAAATTTGATAAAAAGAGGAATAATAATGTGCCCCAGATGTTGTCTATGTGGAGAAACATCTGAGACTGTTAAACATTTGTTTCTCCATTGCAGCAAAGTGACAAGTCAAGTATGGAGGATCTTTTTGGTGCTCAGAGGGATCACTTGGACAATGCCAGTAAACATTGCAACAACCTTGGCAAGCTGAGCAGAAGCAGGGAAGGAGGGAAGGAGACTAGAGACAAAAAAAGATGGAGCATTATACCAGCATGCATATGGTGGTCAATTTGGAAAGAAAGGAACTCTAGGTGCTTTCAGAATAGGAGCATTACAGTTCAGCAAATAAAAATGAATTGTATTCTGCTTTTTTGTTTTTGGCGTAGACTATCCTACTCAGTAGAAACTGTAGAAATTCTGGATGTACTAGACTCCATTTAGTGGTGTAGAATAGCTGCAGATTCTGTGAGTTTTTTTTTCTGTAAATAGGGGCTAATGCCCCCAAACTACTGTGCATTTGTGAATCTTAAAAGTGAAATATACAAGTTATCAGTTTCAAAAAAAATTTATCCATAAATTTGTCCTTTTTCAAGCTAAGAGCCCAAAGTAATTTGCATAGAGCAGCTAGGTTCCAGATATTTAGGGTCAACTGATTTAACTTTTGGTGTTTTACTTTATGACCTAGTAGAATGCTCAGCCTTTTTACATCTACAAGCAACCTACCTGTGTTGTACATTAAGCTTCACCAGAAACTTGTCGCCTGAGGTTCCTTTTGATGAAAACTTTTTAGTTTCAAAATCAGGTAGCATGCTCTTCAGTTTTTGTTTCTGCTTGCATCATTATGTGTTTGTGGTTTACAAATGTCAAGCTCTTGTCATTGATGTTGTATGTGATTGAACCTGTCTAAAAGAAATATCAGTGTTGTATGTGATTGCCAATAAAGCCCTGTCATACTATTGTGTTCAGAAAGAAGACAAATTTGTGTGGCAAAAGCCAAATAACATAAAAACTTGGGGCAGAAAAAGAAAAGGAAGAAAATTAATCTAATGAAGCACAACCTTTTAGAGTTGCCATGCCCCTTTGTGTGATGATGATACTATTCATTTGGGAAATTATAAAATGGTCCCTGAAACATAATTTGGCCATGCTCTTCTGTGCAAGTTGTCTTTAGTACACTTCAAAGATTCAAGGGATCTCTTTATGCAACTTTTTTTGGTGATCAGGTAAGAACAATATTCATTAATGAGAGCTTTGCTACTGTTAATCAAAGTTGGAACTGAAAACCTCAAAGTGCTTTTGGCTTTATACTTATTTTAGAAGTATTTAAAAATCTACCTTGTGTCATTCTCTATAATGTGGTTGGATATTTGTCAGGTGATAGTGAACGACTGCGTGACGTGTGTCACTTCATTTTTACAGATTCTATGTTGAAACTGAAAACCTCAAAAAAAAATAATAGTAATTAGCTGAACACTTATTGGAGAACTATTTCAAAAAACTAATCATGTCTCATTCTCTATAATTTGGTTGAGGTAATAGTCAGATGATAGTGACAGAAATGCCTGGAGCCTCCAAAGAAACAATGTAAAGTCGCTTAATTGTTGAGCTTTCATTTTTATAGAGGTAAGGTGGTTTCTATTATTTGGCTAAGGTGGTATGTGGGTATTCAGTGGGAATCATGTGCTCCAAAGTGGCAGGAACACCAGTCAATGCCACTTACTTGTCCAATAGCTTACAGATTGTATCTTATTGCTTGTTTATTTTGATAAGTAATTTATTCCTGAATCCTTCATCTTGTTTAGATCAGGAAATGACTTCTCTTCCTTCTTCCCTGTGCAGCATCACGGTGTTTTATTTTGTCAAGGAAGAGCCTCATTGCAGATTTGTTCCGATATATCCCCATGTCCATGTACCTATAACAGTTCCTTTCCAGAGAGGACTTGGGCAGAAATTTCGTCAGCCTTCTGGGACAGGCATTGACTTAAGCTTCTTTGAAATGGACGATCTTTCTGAACTGTCATCAGAAGACAGTGTGTTTCCCCTTGTAATAACTGCAACAACCTGCCTTCCGTTTGTTTTAACAGAGGATCATATTAGTGATATTCAGCCTAAAACGTCCCTCCATATGCAAATTAGTCAAGCTGTATTGGAGAAGGATCATGAAGGTGATTTCCGAGTGAGAATCATCAGGCAGATTTTATGGGTTGATAATGTTCGCTATGAGCTGCATGAGATATATGGAATTGGAAACTCTGGCACAGATTATGACAACAATGGCTCAGGCAAGGAGTGTGTAATATGCTTGACCGAACCCAAAGATACAGCCGTGCTTCCATGCCGCCATATGGTAAGAACCGCTATACTCATTCATGCATCTTTTGATAAGTACCGACTAATGTCTCGGCTGCCATTGCACCAGTTGCATTTTACATTTGAAAGTCTCTCCAGTGCTCTGATGGTTTCTATTTTTGGCCTTTCAACAAATTGACTGCCTAATTTATTGATAACTTTCCTGTTCCACAGTGCATGTGCAGTGGATGTGCAAACACATTGAGACTTCAGTCAAACAGATGCCCAATATGTCGACAACCATTCGAAGAGCTCTTAGAGATCAAGATTAATAATGGTGATATCGATGGGTGAGCATTTTCTTGCAGAAACAAAGTAGCAATCCTAATCTCAGCATACTTGTCTTCTGCTTTCAATTCGTAAATGTTTCTCCCTATATATTTGTAGATCTTCATATAGCCAGTTATTCATGTTTGTTGGCCAACTATTTTTTTCCCCGTTCCTTGTGTTATATTATAATGTAAATATAACCTAGCCAATGGTCTGGATGAGTTTGTTTCACTGCACTGGAAGTATGGTGCATGAACACATTCATGTATGTTTGAATGTCTCCGACTAAAGTTTTAACATTATTGCTTACCTTTCCAGATGTCCTACTTTTGAATTTTCCCACCATTGCTTCTAGATTCCGTTATTTGGCAACCTTTTAGGCCCTTTTCTTTGGTCAAGATCACAAGAGATGGCTATTCAAAATCAAGAAAAGAGTAGCTCTAGATAGGTTCACAAGAAAAACTTTGAACATTCTAGACACAATTTATGTTTTACTTTTTCTTTTAGAAACAGCCAAAAAGGGGAGAATATTTGGCAGCAAGCAAGACAAACTTGAGGAGCATCCCCAAAAGGTCTGAAAGTGAGAAGATAAACAGTAACATTTATAGTTTTTTTGTATGTTAGTTACAAAATTTTGTACATATGCACTGGCTTTTCTCTTTGGGGGACCATGCATAGTTTTTTGAGTCTTGAAGATTACACTTCTGTGGCTGCTTGATTCAGTTTATGAGCCTTGAAGATTACACTTCTTCTGTGCCTGCCTGCTTCATTGATTGTGTTTACATTTTTCTTTCTCCTTTTTTTCTCTTTCATACATCATAGATTTTGAAGCTCAAGTTGGAGAAATTTGATCAAGAGCGTTTTGTCGGTGATTTCAATCATTTCGTCCATTCCCTTTCTTCTTACAATGGACTAAATCATCCACAATCTATACTTTCTTTTGGGATTTAGTGCATTTCATTATGCTGTTTGGTAGTGCCATGCACTCCATTTTGTTTTTATGGAGCAAACACTAAGAGATAGATCACATCTCATGAGAGTCTTTTTCACCATATGTTTGATGATGGTCTTTCAACTTGTTATTTCTTCATGGAAGTCTATATAAACCCTTTTTTATCTAATGTAAACTGATATTTATCCTTTAGCCAAATCAATCCTTTAGGAATTCAACTTATAATAAAGGAATACCAAAACCTACTAAATAATAAAGGAACACCAGAACCTACTAAAGATCATAAAAAAAATCCATTTTCAAAATTTACTATGGTGTGCTCTTATGAAAGGGGGTGGGGGTGAAGGGGGTGGAGGGTGGGGGTGATTGTTGGTTTGTGTGTGGAAAGATGGAAAAATCTCTTAGTCACGAGTACGATTTCTTTTGCCGGCAGGCAAGTGTATAGTGGCATAGTGATAATTTCATCATATTCCTTTGAAAAAATCTTCTTGTCGTTGGAGTGATATGCAGTACAAAATTTTAAGTTAAATGGCTACATGCTACTCCTGCACCCATTGTTCATATGTGATGTGAATTTAGTGTATGGAACCAAACTAAACGTCTTGTCAGTGTTTTATTTTTGTTGGAGAGGGGATGCATAATTAGAAGGGAGAAGGGGTAGATATTTACACATCAATTGTGTGAAGTCCTGCAACTATTTTAGCCTTCCTAAAATCTAGAATTAATACTTATCCACCGATAATTATATGAGCGGATTAATTTTTTTAAGTCCCAAATGGATATAAATTAAATATACAAAGTATTAAATGATAATTTCGAACTAAGTTGGATGGATATAATGGCTAAGGAAGCTAAATATCGAAGTTGGAAAAGGATTTAACCCCCCACAAGTTATAACCTAAGTTATTTGGTCTTATTGAGCTTGTCGGAGCTTACTTTAGTTACATTACTTTAGTTACATTTGGGAAGAAGTGCAAATTGAGGTAGATCAATGCGAAACCTGCAAGTGTATGTTTTCATCTAAAAGCATACATACCAAGTGTTACGATTAAATGCTCTAAAGTTGTATATTAGAACTGGTGGGGACGAGCTAGTACTTAGTTTGAAATATATATGTTTTATTGTGTGCACATTTTATGTATTATTTGAATCTTCTCCCACCAATCAATAGGTTATATATTGTGTATTGTGATGGCGTACTCATAGCCGCTGGAGCCTGCTTACCTTATGGGGTGCGGAGGGAGGCACCTTCGAGCCCACACCAGTTAATTAGATCACGCATCGATCTTAGCTTACAATGGGAGTTTTATCCTTTGTTCGACAGTGTAGTTTGATGATGATTACGCATCCTTAGATGTGAGGCATGATACATTATTTATACCAAATCATATCAAATTAAAGCATGATTAAGATTAAGCTATTTAAAACATACAATATTTATTAGTATCGTATAAATATCGCACACGGATTCCCAATTTCTCTGTGTGCATGAGTGTTGGGGGGAGGGGGGTCTGGCATGATACAAGAGAACTATATATATTATTATTTTATTATATAGAAAGGAGAACTCAGGACGACTGGCAATCCTAAAAATCATAATAAAATAAAGGATAAAATAGTAATTTAACTTAAATGGTACAATAAAAATCTAATCTCCTTTGGTTTTTCTCATTGTAGATAAATTGCAAGGGAAATAAATACAACAAATTCTCTTCAGATACCTGTGAAGATTTTTATTTCCCAAATTTTATTTTATGTGTAGTTATTTTCTTTTCAATCCGTTTCAAAAAAATTGTCATAATGACATTATCCTCGTTTTATTTTTATTGGGTCTCATTTAATAAGAAAAGACAATTCAAAGATAAATATTAAATCTACTTTAAGAGGGATAATTTTACAAACTTTATAAAATTATCACTTATTTCATAAACTACGTGTCCAATCAAAAAGCAACATATATATAAAATGAGCTGAAGAAAGAATTTCTCAAGCACAGAATGTATAGTCATTTTCTTTTTGATTCATTTTTAAAAAAATTGTCATCTTTATTTATTTAACAAATACGTAATGACATTATCCTCATTTTATATTTATTAAGTCTCATTTAATTAGAAAAAAGACAATCAAAAATAAATATTAAATCTACTTTAAAAGGGACAATTTTATAAATTTTATGAAATCATCACTTATTTCTTAAACTATGTGTCCAATCAAATAGCAACATATAAAATGAGCTGAAGAAAGAATTTCTCAGACACATAATGTATAGTCATTTTTTTTTCAATTCGTTTCAAAAAAACTGTCATCTTTACTTATTTAACAACTACGTAATGACATCATCCTCATTTTATTTTTATCAGGTCTTATTTAATAAGAAAAGATAATTAAAATATAGAAACATTAAATCTACTTTAAGAGGGACAATTTTATAAACTTTATGAAATGATCACTTATTTCTTAAACTACGTGTCCGATCAAATCGCAACATGTAAAATGAGCTGAAGAAAGAATTTCTCAGACACATAATGTGTAGTCATTTTCTTTTCAATTCGTTTCAAAAAAATTGTCAACTTTACTTATTTAACGACTACGTAATAGTATTATACTCATTTTATTTTTATTGGACCTCATTTAATAAGAAAATACAATTAAAAATAAATATTATATCTTCTTTAAAAGAGATAATTTTATAAACTTTATAAAATCAACACTTATTTCTTAAACTACGTGTTCGATCAAATTGCAACATATAAAATGAGCTGAAGAAAAAAATTCTCAGACACACAAATAAATATCTATTCATGTGTCTGTTTATACACCATAAACACGTTAAATGATAATTTTTTCTCAGCCACATAAATAAATATCGATTCATTTACCCATTTATCCACCACAAGCACATTAATAACAATTCTAGAAATGAGGTTTCTAGAATTAACATTTCAAGAAATTACTCGATAAATAAGTCAAGAGTCTCGTCATTTTTTATCTCAGATATTTTTTCTCTCAATCATCAAATCATTGATAAGTTTCTCCACCTTTCAATTCTCTTTTTTTTTTTTTTTCAGACACTAATTTATTCATGCATCAAGTGATAATTTTTATGAGTTTTAAAAAAGTATGCTTTTTTGACAGAATTGGTATTTTTATTTAATTTTAACATTTTTTTAAAAAAAATTTTTCTATATTGTTTGTTTTGATTTTGAAATTGTCAATTTTATGAATCGAAAAGGCATAAGATCAGTGCAAATGATGTAAATACACCCTTTGCATATGAAATAGGGCTAAAAAGTCTGCCCACTTAGCAATGAAAGAATCGTTTTAGGGATGAACAATTCATTGATAATTGAATTAATTAATCTCTTTGTCATCATCACAGTGTTTGTGCTTTGTTATTTGTAGACGACACAACAGAGAACTATAAAGTGTTAGTGTGTTACAACCATGGTAGCCTGCTTTTTTTTTTTTAGACCAAGTCAAAATTTCATTATTAAACAGCGAAACAGTATCACAAGTGTGTATTTTCAGTTTAATTCACCACAATCATACCAAAAAGTTATCTTTCCTGAGTCAGTGTTAGGCTTCGAAAAAAGTACCACATTAAGTGCAACTACTTTGCCAATAAGTATGTGAATGTTTATTCGTGATTGGTTCTTTTTAATTGCTACATCTACATAGGAATGTTAGAATTGTTGTTTGAATCCTTGTAAGATGAACAAGGCCTGTTGTAATTGTAAATATTGGAGACAGGTACTAACTTGATGTGATGAATATGCATATTACCTTTCTAAGAAACGTGAGATGATAGAATTGATGTTCCCATGCAATTAGGATCACACCGTGAAAAGTGTCATATTATTTTTTTTTGAAACAATTACATTTTTTATTCTTTTAAACACTAATAGATCAACATCTCTTGTTGTTATCTTACTGAAAAAATGTCCAATATGGACAATAGAACTCAAGTACTGATTAACAGAATATGGCAGAAAATGAATGACATTGACAATTCCATAAATGAAAAAAGTAACATGCTATTTGAAATTCAAGACGAACTTGTAACCTTGTCTAAAAAGGCAAAGAAATTATAATTTGAATTGAGTGGGCTTAACACTGATCAAGCTGAAACCATGGCGGAATTCCAACTCCTATGCGAGCATCTAAAAATCAGACCAAAGGAACGACAAATCATCCTTGACAAAGTGGCAGGAGATGTCCTACTAGCACATAATGCCAAAAACATCTCGATGATAAGCAGCCCGGATATGTCGATGGCCGAGTCTTTGGACAAAGCTAAAAGCCGAGCTAATAAAGTAGCAGGAGATGTTCCACTAGCACCTAGTGCCAAAAATATCTAGATAGTAAGCTCGGATATGTCGATGGCTGAGTCTTCGGACAAAGCTAAAAGCCGAGCACAAACACAGAGAAAATTCTCTGAAGTAATAAAATCAGTAAAAACTGAAATAACCTTTGAGAAATCAAAAAAAAAAGAACTAACTTCTTTTCAGGAAATAAGTTTACTTCTTTTCAGGTAGAAAAAGTTCATCCGAAAGAGGAAGAATTTCTGACATTTACAAAACAGATTTACAATCTACCAGAAAACTGTGGAGAAACTTTCGGAGTCATCAAAACTTTCGGAGTCATCAAAAAGTTTATATCCAAGGATTTCTATCTTCCCATGAGGATCAGCTGGTTTTACAGTCAAATTATTTGAATTTGGTTACTTAGACCGAGTTTATTCTAAACCAGATTTATCTGAATTAGGACTGTTGATACATCTAACCAGTTCAATCAGAAATTATGCCGAAGAGGAAGCAGTCTATTGCAGATTCTATAGCATTGCAATGGAATCTCAAAATGATCAACTATATTTCCCCACATTTAACTATATAACGGTGAAAAATTAAGAGACTTTAATATCAACGCGATACGAGTTGATAAAAAAAATTCTATGTTAATAAAAAATGGATCCAAACCAGGCGAGCTTTAGAGATGAAACCAGCGTATAACATCCTTACAAACAAATACAAAGAAAATGATAAAGTCCTCAACAGAGATATAAAGTGAATTTTAATGACCAAAGGAAAATTGAAATATATATATATGTGTGTGCGCGCGCGCACGCGCTTACACTAAAATATATGTTTATGTACATTATTATATTACATGAATAATATTTGAAAAGTGATTTAAACTTTTACACTTCATTAATATCTCTGCAATAGATAAAATTATTTATTTTAAATAATTAAATATTACACGTGCAAGGCACGTGCGTTTAAACTAGTGTAAAACAATAGGACAAACTACTTCAAATTAAAATCCAAACTTTTCATGCTCTTCTATAAAACAAGTATACTGTGTGTATTTACTAAATCAATAAACGCACATCATAAATTTAGTCAGACATTGATGAAAACCGTCACAAACAGAGACATATCATTTGAAGTTTATCGGTTAGAATTTTAGAACAATGACTTCAATAGTTAAAAACTAAGTTCAGAATTTAATATTTATACATATTCTACAATTTTTTTAACACGTGTAAGGGTCACAAATCCAACCAAGTTTCATGAGGGACTTGTCCGTCATAAAATAATTTGCACAATTTTTTGTTTTTTTCCTGTAATATAATTATCTTACATGAAGAAGCACACCTTAAAGCAGATAATAATAATTGGAGATGAAAATTTCACCTTCAATGTATTATTTTTACTAAGACTTTGGAAGCAGGTTTAGATCACATTCATTATTGAGTATTTCTACGGTTTTTATCAATACTCCCAAAGTTTCATGTACCCCTCTAATATAGCAAGAACTTAATTCATTAAAACTCCTATGCTCCAACGAATTACAGCAACATTATTGCTGGCATACCAAGATGGTTAGGTTACCAAAGGAAGAAGGTTGATCATTTTCTTGAAAGACAGAACTCGATAGGAAAAAAGTTCTAATTGAATAATTATGTTCAATTTTAAGAACGACGTCACTTTTTCCTTAATATTCCTTTTAACAAAAATGGCATGCAAGGTTTAAATTAGCAAGGAAAGTGATAATTGTGATATTTTGACATATAATTTCATACATTTTACTCCTCACTTTGGCAAGTTTAATTAATTTAAGTGTATTGATCAATGAAAAACGACCTAGCTAGTGATTTTAATTGAGGTATTTTGTATAGAACTAAACTTGAGAGGAATAAATGTTGTGCGCCGCATGGCCATAGCACAACATATACCCGAACAAATTTTTGATGAAGATAAATACAACCTAGGCGGTGAAGTAAGAGCTTCTCGAGAAGAGGGAGTTGCTCGGATGGTAAGCACCCCTCACTTTCAACCTGAAAGTTGTGAGTTCGAGTTAACAAGAAAGCAAAAGGAGTGGGAGCTCCTAAGGAGGGATTTATAAATAAACAAACACATAAATAAACAAAATAGCTTCTCTTCCTTTCTAATTCTTTCTATCATGAATATTGTTTTGACAATAGAATTGTGCATTTTTAAATTGAGTTCGAACATGAGTAGTTAGACTTCACATCTAGAATTTTGATGGAACCAACTATTGGGTAAATTATTTTGACGATGTTTTTATGCAATTGAGTCGTTCTTTAGACTCTAGTTGTTCAATTATATGCATTGTCTATAGTAATTAACGCAATTTCAATTGAAGGGGGTGTTATATCTTTTTTACTTGGGAAAGATTACAAGGTCAGGTTATTGTTGAATAATGTCCCTTCCAAATAATTAAGGGATTAATTGCGAGGATTTAAAAGTGACCGGAGTAACGCAGCTTTGACGTCGTCATTGTGAGTCCCTTGAATTGTCACCTAGGGTTAATTTGGAAGAACAATTCTAGAAAAATACTGCTTTTAATTGAAAGATACAAGTGGAAAGTGGAAAACTCACAATCCTTAGAAATTATGCTTGGAAAATGGTAGGAATCATGTCATTAATTGATTCTGAAGTTTAGGATCGAAAACTATCATCCTAGACCTTTAATTTTAATCATCAAACCACACCCCTTTATTTACCCTACTTGTAGTTATTTTATCAGTTAAATCAAAAATCATCCTTGTTTTGATTCAGAAATTGTTTGATCAATTTAGTTACTTGGTAATTAATAGTATTTAATTATTTTTAGAGTGAGTTAGAGTCTCAATTGATTGCGAAACAAATTGATGGCTTGCATATTGCAATCAAGCATCAGTTTTCTATGGGATAGATATCAGACTCGATTAATAGGCTATATTTACAGCAATCGATCACTTAATTTCTTTTACTAGATCATAGTTGGGTGTAATCAGAAAGTGAAAGTTAGAAAGTCATTATTTAGACTAACGTACAAGCAATCAAGTATTCATGCAGGTATAATACAAATGAAACATTAGCTGGCCTGCTCGATAATTACTACCATATTTGTTCAAGTTTGAAAATTGAAACTAATCACATTCTTGCGTAAGCTCGTTAACATATTATACGCATATAATTGAATTTTTGAGTCCAATCTTGTGGTGATTTCCCCCCCTATTTTTGGTTAAATTGTCGTCATTTTATTGATTTACTCCCTATTATTTTAAATAGATAAAAGTATATTATATTTAAAAGATTTCGAGCTGTTATTTATATACATATGAAGTCGTATTATATAAAATAGTAAGAATTTTTCTTTCAAAGTGCTTCACCATTGAACACAAGCTTCAAAAAGGGAAAAAGAACAATTTCAAGAAGTGCTTTCTGTAGCTAACAAATAAACTATACAGTTTTATTTTCCAGGTATGGGCCTATGGCTTGGAGGGATCTCGAAACTCGTTTAAAATAAATTGAATATTAACTTAGAAATGACACAAGGACAAAATCACAATGGGGTCTCATCATTATTAGTTAGCCTTTTAAGAAGAACAAAAACTTATACTAAATTGTATATGTAAACGAATGGTACTTTTAAAAAAAAAAAAAAAAAAGGAAAAAGGAACTAGATAAAGGTTTGTACATCTCCATCTTATGGTACCCCAATTTAATTATGGGGTTGGCTAGCTAATTTTTCAAATAATTTCTTCCTAAAAGTGATAGGTGTAACACATGATCAATGAGTTTCATCTTCATATTTTCAAGAGATTAATATCAATTTCTTTTGCAAAATTCAACAACAACGTACGTAGTCATATTATGAATATGAAGAAACAGTAACTATCAATATAAAGCATCAAAATAAAACTTTTAAGTTTAAGTTTATATATGATGATTGAGGAAATTATATAAAACTTGTGAGCTGTTAATTTTGGGTTTTAATTTTACTTGACTTTGAAAAGCTAATTGTGAGGCCATTTTCACTTTTTAATAGTCAAATTGATCAAGCTTCAAAACTAGAATTCATAAAATATTAAAACCTTCTTAATTCTTATAAAGATGTTGTTTGTTCGAATATATTTAGGCTAGCTTCTAAAATAAATTTTCTTATAGAGCAATTTCCAAAAAAAAAAAAAATGATTGTTATAATGAAATCTATTATTATAGAAAAATATGACTGGTATAGATTACAATTTCACATTTTAAAGCAATAAAAAATGTGACTGACGATGTTTTGTGAAATGGAAAAGAGTATTGATAAATTTTTGTTCGTTTAAGAGATTTGTTTTGTTATTGATTCTTTTGAATTTTATATTCAAAATTGCAATAAGATCAAATTTAATAAGGAATTGATTTAATACATCTCTTATGTTCTTATAATAGGCACTATATTAAATTTAAATCAGATATCAAATCAATCTATATTGTGCTCATTATAGCTATTATTATTAATATTAATAGAAGTTTGACCTTTTATTTGTTTATTTATTAATAGAAGTTTGACCATAGATAGGAGAATATAGATGTCGTGTATTAGAATAGAAGATTATAATTGGTAGATGAGTGTTATCTCACTTTTTACTGGGAGTAGGCTTGGTAGAGTCTGAAAGCACTATATATGTCGTAGTGTTAGCCTTATACATGAATGTAGTTTCTTACTTTTGATAGTTGTTATCATTTGTTGTTTTTGGTATTTCAGTGACCACATTTTTTACTATTATTTGTATTCTTTTTCTAAATGTGATAAACTGCTTTCAATACTAATTGATTTGTTTTCTCCATTGTCCTATTTTCTTTTTTCGTAATTATTTTGATATGTGCATTTGAGTCGATAATCTTTGAAAACAATCTCTCTATCTCCACGAGATAAGGGTAAGATGTACGTACACTCTACCCTTGTCAAACTTTCGCTTGTAGAGTTACACTGATTATGTTATTATTGTGGTATAATATGATGTGACAAAGAAGCGGAAAATTAGTGTTATACTTTGACTAAGGTCACGCGAAAGATTAAGTCTATGTAAATAAAACAGGATTAGGAGCATCATACATGTGAGCAAATCTTTGAATTCGTTTTAAAGCATCATCAACTTGGCCTATATATGATAATAAAATTAAACCACTTTTCAGGCAATACCCTAAATTATGCACAAAAGTTATACAAAAAGGAATAAACCTAATGATTACCGATCCAACAACAAGAAGTGCATGCATTCGAAAGTAACAAAAGAAAATAATTATTTTTTCACGTTGTCAACAATGACCAAAAAAGAAAAAAAAAAAGAGAAGAAGAAGAAGAAGGTATAATTAGATTCTGTCTAACTATTAAAATTGTGGTCGTTTAATTTGATCACTAAACATTTTTCTTTAGGATAAAACACAGACTTATATATCTAGTTAATCTCTAAGCTTAATTTTTAGTTTATGAAGTGCCAAAATCAACATCCTCATATTACAATGTCATATATATAGTGAATGGAATTATTAACATGATATGAATTGTAGAATTCAAGTCTAACTCAATTCAAAAATTAAGAGGGAGGATTGATCAAGTCATATTAAGAGTCTAAGAAACTCATTCATCTCTGATGTAAGATTTTATTATTAATCATCTCCGCACGCCTATCACTATCCAGTACTGGATTGGTGAACAATCAATACATCCGAGCACTTGACCAATATATCATGTTAAATAGATCTTAAACCTTATTATACCCCCGTAAACCAGCTCAAGAGGAAAGAACTAATGTTCAAGATCTATCTGTCATGTGGAATATATTTCATTCATCAGAATATATTTTATACTCATTCAACTTGATGATTTTATGTTATTGACAACATTCGATTGAGCACAATATTTCATCATCACAAAACAAATTTAACTTCAAAGATCATTTTGAAAAAATATTTCCCCCAACTTTCAAAATGCAACACAAAATTAGGGTCACAATAAGCTAGCTAATTATCAAATTAAATAGCTAAAATTAAGTATTTTGTCGATGTTACGCTAGACAAAATGTGTATAACTTGGAGTTCAAAACAAAAATAATTTTTATTTTGCAAGATTATATATGTAAACAAAAAATATGTAGTTGTATACTTTTTCTGCATTCAGGCACTACTTCATTTATATAGAAGGAAAAACAACAACAAAAAATTTTCCTCTCGAAAATTAAGGAGTGGTTATTTCAATAGTTTATCGTTCTTTCCTTTTCCCTATATTTATTACCTAGTGCTAAAGTCGTTTAGAAACTAGTCCTTTCATTTGACCTTTTCTTGAAGTAATTTCATTGCATATTTCATTATTTTGTATCATAAAGTACTAAAAGAGAATTAATTAGATAAATGAACAAATTCTGGGTTAGGGTGATGCAACTTTGTATTATTGGATGGATTGACGATAGTCACTCTTGATGGTGACAAGTTGTAATTACACAGACACAACATTGTGTCAATGAAAGAAATAATATAAGTTACATAAAATATTTAGTTGATTAGTTTGTTTATGTTTCTCCGTTATATTTTAACGTGGCTTCTATATAGTGGACAAGGTTATTTAAATCACTTGCGAGAAATATGAAAATAGAGGAAAAGAAAATTACATTTTTCCTATATTTTATCACGCGTAAAGATAACACTAACACTAGCAGTGTGTTTGGTACAGAATTTTTGCATGTTTGATTGATCAAAACTTTTGTAAAGTATTATTTTTGGAAAATATTTTTTAGAAAAGTAGGTTCCTTAAAACTTTAAGAAAATGATTTTTTTGATAAAAGAATGAAAAACAAGTTCTACAAGTAATATTGCATATTGATTATGGGTGGAAAATATTTTTCTGGAAAACAAGTTGATTTCTTATTTGTTTTCTTATATTTGGTTGGTGGATGAAAAATATTTTCCGATAGGGGTGTACAGACCAAACCACATAGTCAAATCAAACCGACAAATCGAACCAGACCGAGAAAAAAACCCGACTTATGATTTGGTTTGATTGGTTTGGCGTTAGAAAAAAAAAAGACCATTCTTGGTTTGGTTTGATGTTAACCAAAATGAAGTCAAACTGAACCTGAATCAAACCGACATTATAATATATATATATATATATATATATATATATAATATTAAAAGTGTGAAAATCCTTAAAAAAGTGATTTAAAATTTTTGTCCTTCATTAAAAGATCATCCTTTAGACAAAACTGTCTTTTCACTATTTTCTTCAATTTATTATTTAATTATTTCTATTATATTAATTAGACTCCTAAAATATATGGGACTCCTAAAATATATGGAAGGAGAATCAATTAATATTTTCCTTTGTAGTGATCAATTAGAAAAATACTCCTAAAATAGGATAGAAAAATACTCCTAAAATAGAACTCTATTAAGGAAATACTTCTATAAATATTGAGATGCCCGTTAAACTACCAGAGAAATCGATATACTTATTGGAAAAATATGATTGAAGCTCATCTAATTTGATTCGGTTGCATGTCAAGATTGGTGGATGCTTAATTTTCTAACCTCAACTTCTTCACTGTTTTTGTCAACATAATAGAATTCAACGTGGGTGTATATATATATATATCTTCTTTGTTTCCATTCAAGTCATTCTTTAGGGTCAAAATTTTCGCTCAGACAAGAATTGTTTTCATCAAAACTGAAGTTTTATGATTACTATTGTATTATTTTGTTGTAGTTTACAGGTCGTAGATGAATTTACTGGTGGTAGATGAATGTCCGTCGGCTTTGACAATGTTTTTTTAGGTAAAGATTAGATTTAATTGTATTGTTTTTACATCTCTATTTTGAGAAATTTTTTTTGTGTAAAGGTAAAGTTTAGTTGTATTATTTTGATATCTCTATTATCATATCATTTTGTTGTAGTTTACAGGTGATAGATGAGTGTCCGATGACTTCGAAAAAATTTTGTGTAAAGGTTGGATTTAATTATATTGCTTTGATAACTCTATCTGTTTGTTGGCCATTAGTGTGCTTTAATTTTCTTACTGTTAGTTTTGTCCTTACCTTGGTTTTGTTTTTTTTCCCCTATTTGAGTTTAGTTTTGTTTTTTGATTATTTCTTCTAATTTGTGTGAGCCTTGTATTTCCTGTTGCTGCTTTGTTACTATCATTATTTATATTTTCTTATATTTTCTTGTAGTAGTGGCTATGGGCGTTGAAGGTTAGATAGGGTCATGTCCGAGGGGGTTGGGGAGGGAGGCTGTTGTGGGGGCGGGGGAAGAGGGAAGGGTGGGGGTGGGAGAGAGGCCAAGGGTTGGCCTTAGGGGCGGTAGAGGAAGACGTGATGATAGAGTTGGTAGGCTGAGGGTTGGGTCTTGAAATATAGGGACTCTTCAGGGTAAGTCCATAGAGCTTGTGAAGATTCTTAGAAAGAGGAGGATTAATATTGCGTGTGTTCAAGAGACCAAGTGGGTAGGGTCTAAGGCTAGGGATATGGATAGTTACAAACTTTGGTACTCTAGGAGCGAGAGGCGTAGGAATGGAGTTGGAATCTTAGTATATGAAGAGCTTAGAGGTCAGGTAGTAGAGGTAAAGAGGATCAGCTATAGGTTGATAACTATTAAGTTGGTCATTGGGGGGTTTACCCTGAATATGTGTAGTGGTTATGCGCCACAGATGGGCTTGGATGGGGAGGAGAAGATACAGTTTTGGGAGGCTTTGTATGAGGTGGTGAGAGGCGTGCCTAGCTCGAAGAAGATTGTTGTATCAGGAGATTTCAATGGGCACATCGGGGCGTTATCGGGAGGATTTGGTGATGTGCATGGTGGTTTTGGTTTTGGGGAAAGAAATGAAGAGGGGGCTACTCTATTGGATTTTGCGAGGTCCTTTGGGCTGGTGGTGGTGAACTCGGGCTTTCCGAAGAAGGACGATCACCTGATCACCTTCCGAAGCGTGATAGCCAAGACCCAGATTGACTTTTGTTGCTTAGGAAAGGCGATAGGGTGTTGTGTAAGGACTGTAAGGTCATCCCGAGTGAGAATCTTTCGACCCAGCATAGGCTCTTGGTTATGGATTTGGGTATAAAGAAGGATAGGAAGAGAAGGGGTGAGGAGTGTAGACCTAGAATTAAGTGGGGCGGCTTGACGCCAGTGAATGAGTGGGAGATAGGGAAGAAGTTGACGGGAATGGGCGTGTGGGAGTGTAGGGGGATGTGGATAGTATGTGGAATAGGGTGTCTAGGTGCATTAGAGAGAATGCTAGTGAGGTGTTAGGTGTTTCTAGGGGCCG